>NW_013669663.1:17536-25396 GCF_000517525.1 Limulus polyphemus
CTATCAATAAATGTTTATAGTTATGACGAATAATGTATTATCTATCCTTTAAGTATAACTATAAGTATAAGCGACATGTACTTCTTTTGTATACAAAAGATAAAACTAATGCACGTTGTCTTCTCAAAGATTTATTTCGATTAATTAAAATTCAAGCAGCAAAGCATAATATCCATATGATAGATGTCGGGTGTTTTTATTCAAAATTTACGTTAAAGAAAGGATTGAAGATGGATTCGGTTATAAATTATGAATAATTCATTAAGAGCTCCTTTTCTTATATATACTGATTTTGAATGATTAATAAGGAAGATGAATATTTGTAATCCAGATCAAAAGCATGAACTTATTAGTTTTTGTTATATCAAGTATGTTCATGGACACTATAAAGATTCCGTAGCTTGTATAGGACCAAATACACAAACTGAATTCATGGACATGCTTAAAGAAGTTGAAGAAGTAGAATTTAGAAGCAATGATATCTGTTGCATCTGCGATAAGGAAATAATAAACAAATTCAATTATCAGAAATATGGAGAAAAACCAGTAGTTGTTGAAAAGAGTTCTAGACCATGATCATTTAATTGGAAAATATAGAGGACATGCTCATGTAAGCTGTAATATATTGTTTAGAAATCCTTCATTCATACCACTGCTTATTCATGATATGAACGAATATGACATTCATTTGTTTATCCAAGAATTAGGCTGGTATAAAGAAATTAATTGATCTAATTCCAAACAACGAAGAAAAAATATTACATTTAGTAAACTAACTGGTAATCTAAATTTAGGATTCATATTCATTTAAGTTCCTGGCCAATAATTTAGATAAACTTACAAGTAACCTTAAGAAAAAGCAGTTCAAAAATAAAATGTAATATTTTCCAGAAGATAAGTTCCATCTTGTAATAAGAAAGGAAGTCTATCCCTATGATTATATGGACTCGTTTGATGGATGCAATGAAACAACATTACCACTAAAAGATATAGTACAGTATATTGTACAAATATGATATATCAGACGATGACTACAAAAATGATCAAAACCTTGAAACAAGTTTAAGATACAAAACATGGGAAAAATATTCCGATCTTTGGTAAAAAACTATTCTGATATTAGTTGATATTTTCGATATGTTTGTTTGTAAAACATATAAAATAGGTCGTGCTTGGTACCGGTATGCCATGGGATGCAATGTTAAAAATGATTGATGTTGACTTAGGATTATCGACTGAATATTATATTATCTTAATGCTTGGCAAAGGTATTCGTGGGGGTATGTCTCAGGGTTCTAATAGATATAACAAAGCAAATAAATACATGAAAGATTATGATCGTTATAAAGAATCTATATAGCTTAACTAGATACTAATAACCAATACCTATGGGCAATCAGTCAATATTTACCCTATGGAGGATTTAAATGGCGTTGATGTCATGAAAGAAACTGATTCTGAAATAGAATATATTTTAGAAGTAGGTTTGAACTATCCAAAGGAACTACCTAATTATCATTCAGATATACCAAAGAACAGAATGGGAATCAAAGAAGTAAAATTAATGAGAACTTTGTATGATAAGAAAATTGTTGTTCTTCATTTCATTGATGCATAATTGTTATGGACTCATGAACCTAAATTATTGTATTGATTGAAAATTATTACACCAATATATTGATTTTTATATTTGTGATTAAAATAGTCGATTTAAATAAGGACATAATTTATTTAATACTTCACACTATCCAAAAAAATATTTATTATTGTGTTCCATTAGTAAACAAATGTTTTAGGTAAAATAAAACACGGCAACAATAAAAAACTAATAACTGAATTTGTAAGGTAAATTCTAAGACGTATGCTTTACAATTATGAGATAATAAAATCTGTAAGAAGTCTGAAGTGTTAAAAACGTTATTGATCAGAAATAAATAAATAAAAATATGAATCTAACAAGAAAATAAAAAAGTAAGAAAGATATCCTGGTCAAGATAAGTAGAAAGCATTAGGCTCGAACGGGGGAGAAAAATATATATTATCAGATAGTATTAATTTTGTAGCTTGAGGTCATTTTATCTCCTATATAAATGGAAGCAGAAAGAAAATGTAATACTACTGGATCATTTCAACATATTGAAACTCGTAAACTAAGTGAAGTATGAGATGATTAATTCCGTGAGTTAAAAATAATGAAAACTCAGTTTAGTGATAAAACTGTAGCTGGGCTAATGGGTGAAAACTGCTTAACCTGCTTTATAAATGAATGAAATATTGCAGAAATAAAGCTCCTTTCACTGAATTTTAAATTTAATATTGACCTGCGTGAGCACTTCCCAGGAGCATTTTGTAATTATTTTAAACTGTTTTGGAGTTCATTAACATCATTTAATACTTTATCATATAAATAAACAGTTTAAGTAGTGATAATACTTCAATCAAGAAATAATTTAAGAATATATAGTCAACATTTTATGACGATTTTGTACTTCTAAGTGAGATAGTTTTAAAGGGGTGAGTCTCTGACTGACCCTTAATTTTGAAATATTTTTCATGTTTGAATTGTTTTCCCTGCTGGCATAGAAACCCTATGCCAACGAAGTGAATTTGAATCTCCATGCCCACCAGTTATTGCAAAAACCCCCATACCCTTAAAGGAGGTAACATTTGAGGGGCAACAAAAACAATTTTCATGATAGTAATTTTCGATGTTTTTAACGATTTTGAGCTATATTATGATTTTTGGTTGTTTTTGATTATTTTTAACGATTTTAGTTCATTTTTGATAATTTTGGACTTGTGTGGTGTGTTTCCGAAGTTTTTTGTCTTTAATATATTTTTTAATTCGTTGACCTTAAAGTGGTGCATAAACCCCTTTATATATACTAGTACTAAGTCACTCGAGACATCTAAGCAGTACTATCCTGTAGTACTGAAATTTAGGATGTAGTCAAACTACAAGTTACTCCTCATTTGAAACACTGTGTATAGTTTTGGAATCCTTATCTATGAAAAAATAATGACTTATTGGAAAGGGTTCAGTGGAGGATTACGGGGTAATTTTAGGTTAACTCGTATGGGTTGTAAAAATCTCTGAATTGATTTTCTCTTGAGAAAAGAAGCATAAGAGTAGAAATTCTTATTGAAGTTTAGAAAACTATCTCGGGAATAAAGGAATACCTTTAATGATAGAAGAATGATAGAAGACAGACTACACTACAGTTAAGAATTTTTCTTAGAGAGGAATGGGGAATCGATAATTTCTTAAGTAGTAAGTTACTCTTTCTGTGCAGATGCTTTCGAACTCTGGTTCCAAAGGCATAAGGGTAAGAAAATGGTGATTCTTTCCCGCGAGATGGGATTCTAGTTCACCACAGGTTAACCCTAACTATCAGTTAGATAACCATCATACAGCTGGGTAGACTAGAGTAGGCAGAGTAATGTGTCTTGCTCAAGGACAACAGTAGGATGCGGGCCAGCCTCGAATTCGCAACCATCCGAGCCAAGCTGCCCCACCTCTTTACCGAATATCAAAGGGTGGGTTTAACTATTTACTTTTCTCAAGAGTGGGTGTGCAAAGACAGCCTTGAAGGACAAGAAGGGCCCTTGTTTGTCAGTCTGTTATACTATAGCATTTACTATATTATAATAGAGTGACAATCTGTTTGAAATAGATAACCTGAAACGGAATTTCTCATGTGTTTATGTTATTATTCCCTTCACAAATATCTTATTTTTCCAAAATGGCCAAGTGATAACCAGTAGTTACCTGATCACACTTAATACAGCGTGTAGCAAACTTTTCTTCATAGCACCCTATGCAGTAGATCTCGTTATCCCGTGGAATGAAGCTTTTTGTTCCAATAGGGTTTTGGCATATGCAGCAGCAGAAACATTTCTCATGCCACTGACGTCCTTTATATTCCATCTTCTTTGTTCCTGTTGCAAAATAAACAAACAGACAAAAGATTGAAACACATAACCTTCATGCTTTATTTGTTTTTCATAAGAAATCTGTAGATATAGCAGAATTCTAGAATTTCTGGTAACAGCTAATTTATTGCATGATAAAAAAAATAGATTTCGCATGTACTGATCAAATATAAAAAAAAATTGTACTTGAAGAGATTAACATTAATCTGTCGTCAAATAATTGTTAATTTATTTGTGTGTTCATTTTCGTTCAAAGCTACACAATGGGCTATCAGCACATTGGTGTCCCTAATTCTACCTGATAACGTAGATGCAAGGCAGGTAATCAACAGCACCCACTGCCAACTTCTGGGCTGCTCTTGTCAGACCAAATAATGTGACTTGACAGTCACTTTTATAGCACATGCACGACTCTGAAGAGATGAGGGCATCACAGTTTCATGAAGTATCTCCAGGCAGTGAGGGAGTGTTGCTACACGCATGTTGCTAGGCCACCAGGACAGGCAGATGTTGCTAGTTTTACGAACTGGAACAAGAAGGTGCATTTTAGATAATATTACTAAGAATAGTGTTTCTATAAACGGAGGATGATGAGCTCCTTGTATCAGTATGTCATCAATGGTTAGGTTTAATTATGTTCTAAAAGTTAAAATTAATACAGATATCTGCCGATTTGTGTACAAAACAACTCAATAATTTATTAGTTTTGTTTCTATATTTAATCACACTTTTTGATGTTTCTAGAGCTGGATAGTGTTACTAATACATTTAACTAACTACTGTCTATTGTTTTTATAAATACTGAATGAGACAACTGATTGTGTTTTTATGGGTTGTCGTATTGAAATATAGTTTTAGGTTCTATATCAAATTATACGTTTTACATTTCCTGACCTTTCATATGTAAAACATTATAATTTCTATAATTATTATTTGTAATCCTGAAAAGGATGCTTACTTAAATCTCTAAATTATATAGAATAATTTAACATATAGACTTACGACAATCTTACTGTTTCACTAGTATGTTTTATGATATTCATATAACTATGAATTTTTATTGTTTTTGACAAAATATTTTATTTCACACAGGTAACCTATGACAGTTTTCCCTTATGTACTTTTTACAGTGTTTCTATGGGCCAAAGAAGCTATCATTACAAGGTCTTATTAAGGATAGTGTTACTTTAGGCAGACGTTGCTTCTATAGTTCCTTAGGATTTTCAAACATCTGCTATTTTTCTTTTACAAGTTAAATCTTTATTTCAATAACACAACTGTTATAATATATGTCCATTATTTGAATGAGGCAATTATTATAACCAATAATTTACTTTACATACTTTTATTGTTTTAATGAACAAAGGTGAAAGAATTGGTCACAGTGTTTTACACTTATGCGTCACTTCATAGAGTTCCTTTGATCTGGATTACATGTGTGTATAAAAATAATAGACAAACATACCTACAGACATGGGTTACGGGTGTATACTTTGTGGTGAATGTTTTCAAAATGTATAATCATGTGATCATCATCTCCATAGAAATCATTTTGGTGAGTGTACTATTTATTTTGTATATGGAGATTTGTTTTATTTGGGCAGTCATATGATTGAACATTTAAATATTCCCCAATTTCTACTTCACTGGGCCATTAGTATTATACAGAATAGATATAATATATTTCAAATGAGGATTTATACTGAAGAAAGTGAAGACAAATGATATTCTTCTTTTGAAGAAAACGATTTTGTTTAAATGTATGTAATTTAAAGGTCCTTTTCAGGACCATCACATCCTGAGAAAGAGAAAGCTATGACTGTACATATTATTAAAAACTGATATTCTTGAGGTGTAATTTATCAGAAAAGACTAAGTTACACATAGATAGGTCAATATTTTATAAACTAAGATGTTTTCATAAATACTATATTAGTGTATCTTGAAGTTTTGTTGACAGATGTTTTAGTATATGTTATACTTAAGACTGAGATTTTACTTACATATACTAAAGTAGCAAAGCTATGATTAAAAGTGATTTTTATATAGGAAAAATCACAGAACAAGCGAAAAGATAAGACATGTTACCGTAACAGTTTCAGAATCTATGTGAGGAAATATCTACATTGAAATAGCCAATAAACTAGTTTTTCTAAGCCTACTAACTGAAATCTTACATGATTAGTTTGGATTGAATCATTTATGTAATGACGTCTTTAGTACGATGTCTCATGTTAATTCAGTTTGTTTTCACATATTGTTACACAAATGAAAAATACAAACTCTAATTAAAATAGTAATATGAATAATATGTACAAATACTGTATGAAAGTTAACGATGTTTCAGTATGAGTGACGAAAGTCTATTTAGAAACGTGTATAATCAGTTTATGGACTTTAATTGAATAGAAAGTATACAAGAATTTTATGCTAACTGAAATGTTCCGTCAGATATCGTGAATAAACAATTAGTATCACTATGCAAAGTGAAGGAACTATGTTTACTGACTTTTAAATTCAGTAGCATACAAAAGCTCTAGTTAACGTATGGTGAACATTAAATCCGTGTAGAAAATATATGATTATGTAGAGTGTGAACCATTTATTTTCAATATTTCTTTTTTTTATTCCTGTAAACTTCCAATGGAGCATAGGGCCGCAACAGCACCTCGCCAACGGAAGGTGTTGTTGCAGTTACTTGTATCAGGTTGGTTTTTGCTAGCCCTTCCCCTTTCTCATCCTGGACTTGGGACCAGGCAAAGGCGGAGGTTGGCATGTTTGGTGTGACGGGGATTCGAACTCGCGACCCTCAGATTACAAGTCGAGCGCCCTAATCACCTGGCCATTTTCAATATTAGTATAATGTAAATACATAAATAAAGACAAAGTATTAAAATTGTCTTGTTCAACTTTTGTTTTCATAAGAGTTTTCTGCCATATTGATCACCCTCTTCGTTTAGTAAAACTGTGAGTCAGAATATTCTACATTCAAATGAAAGTGTTATCTGTTGTAGTGAACACAAAAAGGTCAATAGCTTTTTAAACTTCATGTCCTGCTCTGTATGTTTTCTAAAGCCAAAGTTTATCAAGCTTATTAGTGGTCTTGAATATCGAACACATGACTTATGTCAGAAATAGGCCGAAAGAGACCAAGCAGATATATAGATTATGTGCGTTCAATAACAAACAAACTCTCCTAGACAAAGACGTAACAATACTAATTGTTATTTAAGTACATCCTTTAAACTCTAGTGACTTATAAAACTAAACAAGAAAATAAGCGTACTTTTCAGGATGAATAGATGTTGGTTATAGAATTGAAAAACGTCAGGAAATACAAAATCTGGACTGTTAGCCAACACCATTTGTATGTGTGACTATGTGGCGACCTTTGTATTTCCTAATAAACAGTGGTCTTGATATGAGACAGAGGTTTATCTCAATATCTATTGAAGAAGAAAGTAAAATCAAAAATTGTTATGAATTTTAATTGGAAAGAACTTCAAGTAAATGGTAAGTGTTGCTACTTTAAATAGATTCTATAATAGTAAAATGATTGGATAAACAGTAAGTCATTCATATAATGAATGGAGTAATATATATAAAGGATTAACATAAGATTATGACTTATGCCTGACATAACTAGTGAAATGTGTTATATGTGAATAAATACTTATAAAGTGAAACTGTATGTTAAATTATATGGAGAATTAAATAAGCGTCCTTTCGAGGATGATAAAAGTATGTAAAGTAAATTGTTGGTTATAATAACTGCCTTATTCAAATAATGAATAGTAAAACTGATATATATATATATATATATATATATACATAGTTGGTGTTACGTTGGTGACAGACAATATATATATTGTAGTATTATAATACTATTGTTATTTACGCTAATATTCTTCCGTCCCACTAAGAAAC
>NW_013669663.1:25406-35231 GCF_000517525.1 Limulus polyphemus
TATATACATATTGGTGTACTTTGGTGACAGACATATATATATTGTAGTATTATAAGACATTGTATTGCTAATATCTTCGTCCCATAGAAACACTGTAAAAAGTTTGTAAGTGAAAACTGTCATTAGATACATGTGTGTGATGAAATATTTTGTCAAAAACAATAAAAAATCATAGTTATATGAATAGCATAAAGACAAACTAGTGGAACGGTAAGATTGTCATAAGTTTGTATGTTATATTATTCTATATAACTTACAGATTTTAATAAGCATCCTTTTTAGGATGATATATAATAATTATAGAAATTAAAGTGTTTCACGTATAAAAGGAAATGTAAAAATGTATGATTAAATATAGAAACTAAAAATATACTTCAACACGATAAATCCCAAAAACACAATCAGTTGTCTCATTCAATATATATAAAAACAATAGACATGATCAAAAGTTTTTAGTAGTAAGTTAAATGTATCAGGAATGCTATCCAGCTCTAGAAACATTAAAAAGCATGATTAAATAGAGAAACAAAACTACTGATTTAGTGAATTGTTTTATACACAAATCGACAGATATCTGTATTAATTTTAACTTTTAGAACATAATTAAATCTAACTATTAATGACATGTTGACACAACGAGCTCATCATCCTCCGTTTATAGAAACACTATTCTTGGTAACATTTTTTAGAAATGCTCCCTCTTGTATACTACTTCGTGGAACTAGCAACACCCGCCTGTCATAGCGGCCTAGAAAGCACCCTCTGGTGACATTCGTGGAATCATGACACCATTGTCTCTACTTCCCTCCACACCTGAGGTCGACACACTTGTGTCGTCAGCTGGTGTCGCGTCTGTACAGCCGGGGTAACTACTGACGTGGTACGCGTAACCATGTATCCTTTCCTAATTTTTAATTAAATTTCATATTTGATGACAATAATGAATTGTTAATAGTGTATTTCCACAGTTTAGGGTTTTCACTTCTTCAAAGGCCATCCCCACTAGTATATGTATTTAACTATTCCCATTTTGTAGATTTGATGATAGGTATATTTATCCATTCTCAGTATTTCATTCTTGTATGGTTATATATATATATATATATTTAAGTTGTAATAGTACCTTTGTGGATTTACGTTTTTCCGGTCATTAAATTGCCAGAAAACATTTGATAGAAGACAAGTGGTGTCTAAAGTGATTACCTTGCACCTTTCATCGTTATATGTTCAACACTTCTTGTACTATATCTGTGAAAACCTGTAGTATTTATGCGTAGATGTGAAAACACTTATCAAAGTTACCTGCTCGAAAGACATCTCCACAGCCGTCGCACCTGGAGGCGAATGAGGCATCATAACAGCCAGAACAGTACACTTTCTCTGCCTTAGAGCCAAACGGTTTGTCCACCAGGGATGCTCGACACTTGTTACAAAGAAAGCAGGTTTCATGCCAGTGTTTGTCTTTATATGACAGGTCCTAAAACAAGATTCAAAAAATGAAATAAATAATATAAATTAGTGACATACTAGTGAATGTTTTTATAGAATGAATACGCCAATATTTGTTCCTACAGGACAGGTATTATAACACGATATATTACTGTATTAGAGGATAAACAGTTGTTAAAGACGAAGCTGGTTTCATGGTAGCGTTTGTTCTTATAAGACAAGTTCGCCAACAATATATAAACAGTTGTTAGAAACGAAGCAGATTTTGTACTAATGTGTTTGTCTAGAGGTTCTAGAAGAAGAGTATAACACTGATGGTTATATTGTTTTTAAGATTCATAACGTAGGTCAGTGTTATACTCGTTTTCTAGAAACTGTCTTTTAGACTTATACTCCCACAAAATTTGCTTTACTTCTAATTACCGTTAAATATATAACCGTCAGTGTAATCCTACACATTAATTTTTGGTTACATTACCAAATAGTTAGAAGCAAAGCATTTTGTTTTTAAAACAATAACCAACTGTTTCTTAGAAGAGAGACTGCAAATCTGTAAGAAGTTCTAGTGATGAAATATAAAACTATATTAATTTTTACGCGCCACCTTATAAGATCAAACTGCAAGTTGAGCACTACACGTTCTGTAATGCTCAACTGAGTTGTGTTTCAACTATTTTCAACTGTCCATTTGTTTCCGATTTCTCACAATTTCCAGTTCGCCAAGAAAAATAAAAAGATCTATCAAATCTAAAGTATGGGTCATTAATTAAAATTGTGGTCATGTTTGTGTATCTACAAACATAAAATGATGGTCTCTTTCTAACACAAACACACATACACAGTTACTCATTCATATGTTCTAATTCTAAAACGATATGTGTAGAAAAGAAGACAAATCAAACGAACTACAGAAGACTGTGGCAAGAATTAGAAAAAATTAGTTTGTTGGGTATAGATCTCACGTAGATATGGGTTAAAGTTTACATTATTTACGTTAGGTAAATAGTTTATGGCCCTTATTTCAATATTTGACATATTTAAATATGTACACGTGTTTTCGAAAATCAGCATTCTGTAAAATGTAAATTTTTTTAACGTACATATATACTGAATGACTGAATTCAGCCAGAATTCAATCTATTAGGCTAAAATTATCTGAAGATAATTTCATGCCCAACAATATTCAATATAAATTATCAATGCGATGTGAACCACATCTCTGTAAGGTTGTTGGTTCTTCATCTAAATGTCTCGGTAGTAGCCTATCATTACGACGGGCCAAGATAGATCACCTGCAGGCGTATCTTATAACTAAGAAATCACTTAATTAAATAAACACATGTACGCTACGCCCACATGTATATACACAAAAACTCAACAATTCTATTAGTTGATAATTTAACGCATTAAGGAAAAGGATTACATCAAAAGTATATGGGCCACTATATAACAATGATGAAAGTTAGTATATAAACCAAACCGAGATGTGTATTATGAGAATAGCAAAAAAAAAAGAAAGAGAGAGAGAGAAAAAATAATTCTTTCCATTGCCAATTCATATCATTATCCTTTAACTAATAATGTAAAATTTCTGTGGTCAAAGCACCCAAAGGGGTTCGGGATATTCCATCTACCAGAAATAATCCAAACACAAATTTCAGACTAGCTAGCCATTACGGAAGATCAAATTAGTGGTTAATAATGCTTGGAGACGGCTTGAATGGGTAATGAAGAAAAACTTTAATATAAGTTTAACATAACAGCAAATGTACTTTTCGACAAGGTTTTGTCATCATCAGATAAACTTATATTAATGTTTTTTTTAAATTACCCATTCAAGACGTCTCCGAGCATTATTAGTCTCAAAGTGGGTTCCTTGTCATCAAAGTATGGGTTAAGATTTAAGTGTTTTGAACCACAGGCCCCCTAGTGGCACAGCGGCATGTCTGCGGACTTACAACGCTAGAATCCGGGTTTCGATACCCGTGGTGGGGAGAGCACAGATAGCCCATTGTGTAACTTTGTGCTTAATTACAAACAAACACAATAAATATATATTCTACGTATTTGAATTTACTTTTTTGTATGCAATCCCGAAGTTGCATAAGAAACATTTGATAAGTTTAGATTTATTACAAATTATTTATATACTGTTACTAATTCTGCTCTGTCACATTAAAAAAACAAGGCTAATGAGATTTTTTTTGCCAATTTTGATAGTATTTAATAATATTTTTCCAATCCTTTTAATATTTCACTTTTTTTGTCTTATTCAAAATTCTAAACATAGTACCTTTTTCGGAAACTACTATTAAGTCTTCATCTTTAATAACATGATTATGAAAAGAATTCATTAAATTACTATTGGTATAGTTACAAGGTAAATTATCAGTTTCTTTGGGATCAAGGTCTTCAATATACATTTTAATAATTCAAAAAGAAGGAGAGGTCCTATTGGTTTATTATATTTAAAATTAACTATAGGTTGTAACGATTTAATAGGGAATATCTCATCTTGAACACTTTTATGAACTATAGATGGTGATAATAAATCATCATACATCTGATGTTTAAAATCTATCACCATAAGACGTTTATTTTATATCCTTTACTGGAATATTATTTAAATAAAGCGAATGTTGGCAGTGACTATATCTTACTACACGAAGTCTTGCGCACGCTGCAATACCAGATATAGAGTATTTAAGACGAAGCAAAAATATGCAACGGAAAATGGACTCATTTGGAAATAATCGTCCTAGTTCGTGTTACTGATTTCAGCGCTGTATATATAGCCTTCTGAGGATAGGATTTCTGTTTCCTAATATAACTCGGCTAATCTTAAACAATATAATTCCTGCCTTCCGCAGGAAGCCCTTCTATCTTTGTCTTCCTACTGCTGCAGTCATGCATACTGCGCGTTCTTCAACAGTTCCCAAACTAGAGGAAACAGCGTTCTTCAGAGGGTGAAATGAAGTGCTGAGCTTTCGTCACCTACACATTAAGAGTTTTGACATTTTCTTGTTAATTATTGTGCTAAATAAAAACTCAAAAAATTATCTGAACCTTTTAATTTCATTCTAGAACTTCTGTCAAGTTGACGATAAAAATGGATAAAGAAAACACAGAACACTTTATTTGGGAAATGAAATGCTTTCTCACTCAAATTTCTCATACTGAACTCTAAAAGACAAAAAAAACCTTACATTACTCAAGATAATGTTTAATTTATCACTGCATGTTATTGTTTTTAATCAAACAGTGAAGCGAAACAATGGAAGTAATGAAATAGAAAAAAAAAACTAATATAATAAAAACATATAAAACTTTTTTCTCTTTAAAAATGAACACACAAATCCAGTCATCAGAATATTATTTGAAAAAAAAATTTATCTTACTGTCTAGAAATATTTAGTTTTTGATTTGAAGTGAAATAAATATGTATTTGATTCTAGCTTTGTTTTCCCAAGATAGCACAATGACTTAGAAATGAAGTTTAATTTAACAAAAAGTCAGTGACATGATCAATCTTTTGTTCGTTAGTAAGAGTTTATCAAAAATCTGTAATAAACGGTAACTACCAGCTTTTAAGTTCTAAACTTCAGAAAATATTTCATAAATATTCTGTTCAGTAAAGTTCTTCTTAGCTGGTTATGTTGTTTATCAAAATAAATAACATATGTTTACTTGAAGTTGGCTCTCATTAATAACAGAGTGAAGAAGAAGAGTTTGTTGAACTAAATAGTTTATTTATTTACGGATAAACAAGTAAATATGTTGAAAAATCCCTATTTTGTCTCTCCCTCTCTTTTCTTAACACTACGTTTCGCTAGACCATGGGCTGACCAGCGCTGAATAGAATCGCACAACAGCTCAAATTGTCACGTGCTAGAAATCAACAATAACTATGTAAGGTAAGTAAAAATAGATATAAACCTATAATGTTAGATTTTATATATAACATTTAAAATGAGATTTTTTTCACACATTTAGTTGTTTGAATATAGAAATTATAACACGAGGAAATGAAAAAAAAATGTGGCAAAAATGAAATATTAATACTATATTAGGTTTAAACCAAATGAAGAATGTGAATTAGTTGTATATGTTATAATTTGTATATTCACATTGTTTATTTTTATGTATATATTTCTGTTGTAATTACAAATATTGTTTGTTTGTTTTGTACCTCTAGATTACTGATGATGAGATTTTGATGATGTTGTTCGTAATTAAGCACAAAGCTACACAATGAGCTATCTGTGCTCTGCCCACCACGGGTATCGAAACCCGGATTCTAGGAATTCTGATGATTCCGAAACGTTCAATAAATGCTTCCTATTATCACGTTCGTGTTGTGCTTTATCATTAAGTTACGTTTTTCAAAAAATAAGTCGATTACTAGTATATTAAAACGATATACAGTACTAATCCTATGCTAAGTCTTCAAGTCTGAAAACTACATAATTCACGAGTACAAATGTCTATGTTACAAAATTTTCAGGATGCTGAAGAAAATAACATTTTTTAAGTAAATACAACAGATAAGAATAATGTCTCACGAGTTATAATCACATTACACAGTTTTAAACTTAAAGGTAACAGTATTCGTTTGGATTTCGCATCTGACAAGAGGAGTTCGAATCCGTGTGATACCACAAAATATTTCTAGCACTTCAAACTGTTGGTATGTTATAACAGTAATAGTAAATTCATTATCGCGAATGGTGGGTGGTTTCCTTGATTGGTTTCTCTTTCTCCGGTCAGTAGTTCATAGCTTTGGAGTATTTTTCAAAAGTCAATTAACAGTTCCCATATTTTTGTAGTTTTCAAAGTAGATACTCCAATATTCTCTTAAAATTTACAATTCTTGAAACTTTGTAGCTTTGAAGTTAACTCATGAGTATACATGTGCATAAATGAAACTGTTTTGAAATGTTTTGGAAATTAAAACCAAAATATCTTTTTTACAAATACAAATTTTTGGAGATGTGTGCCACATGCAGTGTTAAAGAGTCAACACTCATCTTAAGTTAACATACATATACATGTTACATGTAAAGCTGTGAATAAATACTTTATTCATTACCTTAGAATCGATCCCGATAATCTTGTTACAGTCCTCACATGAGTTGGCGAAAACCTGCTCATAGCAATTAACACAATAGGGGTGTTCATCCCTTAGGACATAACGCTGACCAGTCAGGGACTCATCGCACTGCCAGCAGCAAAAGTGGCTGGTATGCCAATCTTTGGACATCGCCTTTGTGTAGTCTTCGGAATATATAAGCTGTGTAGGAGTGACCAGTAAAAGCTTGAATTAGGAAATAAGGCAAAGAAACCTATCTATCACAGATAATGTTCACAAATGTCGAGCAAAAAACTTATTAGACATGAAATGAAAGACATCACATGGGCATTAAACATAAGATAATATCCACGGTCTTATGAAAAACATTTTTAGTCTTCACGTGATGTACGCTTAAAATTAAGTATAAATCCATTTGAAATCAATGTGTAAATCAAAGTATGAATATAAAAGCGTGCTATGTTTTCATTTGCTTAATGAATCAAATCCTAACCACATCATTAAATTTAAAATCCAAGTTACATTTTATCCCAAACATAAATTAACAAACGATATGAAATACGTTGAAAAATCCATATTTTGCATCTCCCTCTTTTTTCTTAACACTACATTAAGATATGATTACAGAATTATTTCATCTTACAAAGTATTAGTCACT
The DNA here is from genome assembly GCF_000517525.1 of Limulus polyphemus. Taxonomy (NCBI): domain Eukaryota; kingdom Metazoa; phylum Arthropoda; class Merostomata; order Xiphosura; family Limulidae; genus Limulus; species Limulus polyphemus. The sequence goes on from NW_013669663.1 coordinate 32,603, forward strand.
GAGTGTTGGATATACAAGACTGATTAGCTTAATAGTTATTATTTAGTTTATTTAATATTGAATGAATATTTAGTTTTCACAACAAGAGTGTTAAAAGTTAATAATTTTAAAAGTAATAGTTATGACAAGTTGCGTTACGTAACTCAGTAAGAGTCGTACATTGTGTGTGTAGGTTAGTTGTTGTAGTATTTCTCGAAACCTCTAAGTTTTTCTCGCTCAGTGAGTATTGTTACATTATAGCGTCTCCTAGTTTGTAGAAAGTTCTAGGCCTCAGTTGGAAAAGGAATAAATATAGGCGATCAAGTGAGTGCAAATCAAGTGAAGTTCAGTCAGAAAAAAGTTAGTTAGTTAAAGAAAACGTGAAGTTAGCTGGCGTGAGAGTGATTAGCCTTAATGGGAGATTTCTATGGTGTGCTTCACAGCTGTATTGTTACAACAAGATAGGAAAAATAATTTGTCTTGTAAATTGGGTTCTAAAGTAATTGAACCAGCCTATGCGGCCTTTTGACGAAAAAAAAAGAGACAATTATTTAAAGCTCTGGATACAACTGTGATAACCAACAAAAGAAGTGAAGTCAGAAAACGTTATGTTAGTAGAAAGTGAAGTTAGACTGCGTGATTGTTAGTTTAGCCGTAATGGGGGATATTTTAAAGTGAGTTTCACAGTTTAACAAAGATAAGGAGAATACTTTGTCTTGTCAAAGTGTGTTCTAAAGTAATTGAACTCGTCTGTGTGGACTTTGACGAAAAGGAGATAATTATTTAAAGTTCTGGATACAACTGTGGTAACCCATGGAGTAACGTAAGTGAATCTATCGCAGATTGTACAGTAAGAAACAGAGTAGAGAAAAATAAATCGTCTTGTCAACTGGATTCTCAAATAATTGAATCAGCCTGTGTGGACTTTTGACAGGAAAATATAATTATTTAGAGTTTTGGATGCAGCTGTGATATCCTATAGTATAAGAATGTTTTGTACATACGTTTGACTTGTTTTGAATATAATATTTTAAAACAAGTGAATTGTCTGATGTCCGTTTATTGTTTGTATTTATCGCCAACAAGTCAGAGACACTTACTGTAAAGAATCCAAGCCCATATACAAAATCCCTGACACTCAGTAGAGCTGTTTTAAAAGGAAATGAAACTGATTTTAATAGTTAACAGTAGTCACCGTTTCGAAAACTTGTAGAAATACATTTACCACCACCATGAATGTAAAATGTATATTGTATTTAACTAAATACTGCTAATTAAGACATCAGTTTACTCTGAAAACAAAAAACCATTAACAAGATTTCAAGAAATATAATTGTTATACGTATTGTAGTTTAAATATACCATATACAAAGTTAACATTGTGAAATATTCAGCTTACCATAAAAAGATCTTATCTAAAGCCTATATCTTAACACAAATCAAACTGTATTTTCATTAATACCTAAAATAATCAGTCTTAGGACTCTACTCAAAAATAAAACATTAATTATTTTCATTTTATAACTATTACAGTTAACTTCTATTTTATTTTCATATAGCCAATTTATTTTTTAAAGAAAACCAAGTATTTAAGTAAAGAAATCCAAACTTAAGTTTAACTGTTTCTGACCATTTCAAAATTTAAGCCTGAAACATGAAAGATTACTATCATAATTAAATAGTATTTTGCATCAGCCTACCCTCTTATTTTGAAAAAAAAATCACGTTTCTTTTTTATATTTGATGTCCGCTTCAGTTTTGAATTCTTTAGAATCTTCACGGAAAAATGCATAGTGTAGTATAGATGAAGATATAATAAAATTACAGCATATAACAACAACAACAACAACAAAAGCATTAATACGTTTCTAGAGCGTGTTTGTATTAGAGTGGGAAGAATATACACAAACGTATATGAACAACATAACACTTTGAAACATTTCCTGGAAAGTATCGTTTTCTAACACCTGAGTAAGCTCCACACGGAATATATATATACAATGGTAGGCTTCTTTCTATAACACGTGGATAAATCACACAGGGAATATATAACCACCTTTACTTCATCTTGTAACACGTGAGAAAGGCACACTGGGAATATTTAAATAACACTACGCTTGTTTTTTATAAAACGTCAATGAACCACACAGGGAATATATCTAAACAACTTTATCATCCTTTATAACACATTATTAAGCCACATAGCAATATATAAACAATATTATCTTCCTTTTTTAACACCAGTATAAATCACATAAGGAATATACAGATCATTATCTTTCCAATGTAATATGCGAGTAGCCTACGCAGATAATATATAAGCAACTATCTCTTCGTTGTGATGAGGTCATAATGAATAAATAAATAATTTTATCTTCGTTTTATAGCAAGTAGGTAATCCCTTACAGTGAATATAGAAACAACTTGTATCATTATTTAGTGAAACATTAACAGTCCACACGTGGGATATATAAATAACTTTAGTGACACACTAACAGTCCACACAATGAATAAATAAATAATTTTATCTTCGTTTTATAGCAAGTAGGTAATCCCTTACAGTGAATATAGAAACAACTTGTATCATTATTTAGTGAAACATTAACAGTCCACACGTGGGATATATAAATAACTTTAGTGACACACTAAC
>NW_013669663.1:36231-42077 GCF_000517525.1 Limulus polyphemus
AGTCCACATGTGGGATATATAAATAACTTTAGTGACACACTAACAGTCCACACGTGGGATATATAAATAACTTTAGTGACACACTAACATTCCACACGTAAGATATATAAATAACTTTATTTTCATTTTATAACAATGATAAAGCAAGCCAAACAAAAAATATATAAACAAGTTTATCTTCGTTTTATACCACGTAATACAGCCACATAGTGAATATATAAGTAACTTTATCTTCGAAGTTTAACACTTGAGTACGTTATACGAAAAATATATAGAAAACTGTATCTTCGTTTTATTTCACAAGAGTAAGACACGCAGGGAGTAAATAAATAATTTATATATTCACAGTGATGTTTTTTCTGATGTTATGGGTGGAAGCTAAAGTTGTTTATATACTTATCGAGTAGCTTTTTCACTTGTTCTAATGCGAAGAAGCTGCTTAAATGTTGCTTAGTCACTTGTTATAAAGGGGAGATAAATTTGGTGGTATATTATCTGGGTGGTCTATTCACATGTCATACTGCGAAGATAAAAAAATAACTTTGGTTTTATAACAGGTAAGCATGTAACACAGGAATAATGTATACAACTTAATCACTTGTTATAAAAAGGAGATAAATTTGGTGGTATATTATCTGTGTGGTCTATCCACATGTCATACTGAGAAGATAAACAAATAAGTTTGGTTTTATAACATGTAAGCAAGTAACACAGGAATAATATATATAACTTAATCACTTGTTATAAAAGGGAGATAAATTTGGTGGTATATTATCTGGGTGGTCTATTCACATGTCATACTGCGAAGATAAACAAATAACTTTGGTTTTATAACAGGTAAGCAATTAACACAGGAATAATACATACAACTTTATTTTCGTATGTAATAAGCAAGTAACACACATATGGAATATATATATATATATACAAGTATATTTTAGCAATATAACGAGTTATACATAAACAACTTTAATTTTGCAGTATAACGCAAGTAATCCACAGAGGGAATAAATAAAGCACTTTATTTTCGCAGTAGAACATGTGAGAAAGCCAAACAAATAATATATAAACAACTGTAATTTGAGTAAATGAATAAAATGACTGTGAACTCCTGAGAACCTTTAGTTGTTTTATTTGCTTAAGGTTTTGGCTTTACTCCTTCATCAAGAGCAAATAATTTATCTAATGAATTCTATCAGTCTAAGTAAGATCGTTGTATTCTGAGAATTAAACAAAGCATGAGAGTACATCATGCATGTGATCATTCCTGTTATTACAAAACTTAGATATTAATGACGTATTTGGACAATGGAATCATTCTTAGACTTTCTAAGTTTCACAAACTCCAACTTCCAATTCACCCTGAGTCATTCGAATAACAAAAGGGATATACATTTTCTTGACGTTACCTTAAGGATGTACAATAATAACAATATAGAATTTACCTTAAGGATCTACAATAATAACAATATAGAATTTACTTTAAGGATCTCAAATAATAACAATATAGAATTTACCTTAAGGATCTACAATAATAACAATATAGAATTTACTTTAAGAATCTACAATAATAGCAGTATAGAATTTACCTTAAGGATCTCAAATAATAACAATATAGAATTTACCTTAAGGATCTACAATAATAACAATATACAATTTACGTCGAGGATCTACAATAATAACAATATAGAATTTACCTCGGTTCACCAAACCATTTAGAAAATGCATTTTTCTTAACTTCAACTTCCATCATCCAAAAACTTTCAAGAAAGGTTCAATTATTTGAGAATTAATAATAATCTATCACAACTGTAGTGAAAGAAACACGCTCTGAATTAAAATAATTCCTTTTGAGCAAGAATACCCATGTTTTTACATCGAACAAATCTTCAAGGAAAAATGAGCATCGCACCTCCAACATGAAAAACACAAATAAACCAGGAGGAAAGAATGTAATTTTCTAAAGATAGCACAAAATATTACCATTACGGTGCTTCTAATTGATGAAACAGAAGAGATCATGTAACAAGAACTGACAGATTTCTGATCTCGTACCTGTCTTGAAGAAGTGTAGTTGTCAGTCGCCCTTTTCGTAACGTCATGCTAGTCATCTCACTATACTCGCCTTGTATTAGCTAATTCTTCAGTGAGGGGAGGAGAGCATGTAACAAGAACTGACAAAATTCTGATCTCGTACCTGTCTTGAAAAAGTGTAGTTGTCAGTTGTCCTTTTGGTAACGTCATGCTATTCATCTCACTATACTCGCCTTGTATTAGCTAATTCTTCATTGAGGGGAGGAGAGTATGTAACAAGAACTGACAGATTTCTGATCTCGTACCTGTCTTGAAAAAGTGTAGTTGTCAGTCGCCCTTTTGGTAAAGTCAGGCTATTCACCTCACTATACTCGCCTTGTATTAGCTAATTCTTCAGTGAGGGGAGGAGAGCATGTAACAAGAACTGACAGATTTCTGATCTCGTACCTATCTTGAAAAAGTGTAGTTATCAGTTGTCCTTTTGGTAACGTAATGCTAGTCATCTCATGATGGCTCTCATGTGGTCACATGATTACGTTCAAAGTTTGGTATTTTCCATATTTTTAAATCAGGAGTAACTCTTGTGGTCTGAAAAAAATTCGGATACTAGAATAATCAAAGAGTGCCGTGTGCAAATTCCTGGAAACTTGCCCACACTTTTGACGTCCTAGGACCTAAGCCTTTATATTCTAGGAACCTTAAAAGGAATTCAGGATTTTCAAGACGCAGTCGTCTTAGATCTAACTGCTCTTTTAATATGACAGAATTCTGAAAGATCATAATCTCTCTTTCTATTCTTCATGGACTTTTCTGAGTATTGACTTGAATTGGACTAAAGTAATGATGTTACAGGCCCAAAAGAGCTAATTATATATTTCTATAACAAATTCCATCCAAGATACTTCTCTTGCGGATACGTGTTATTTATTTTATGTAACTCAGTCACCAAGAAAGAAATATCCATTTTCTACATTTTATGTTGTTAGGTCAGTCTTAAATCTCAAAGGGAGTGTTAAATTTCATGCTGATCTTTAGCATTAGGTGAAGACAACCTTTCATTTGAGCATTCATTCTGCACCAAATGTTAATGCTCATATCCAGACACGCCCAATTCTAGTGCAATAAAATAGCGAATAATGATATAAACTTGTTTCATTATTTGAAAAATACATACAAAACAGTTTGAAACATTTGAACTTAAAAAATTATTATATGCACCTTAACATTATATTACCAAATTTATTAGGATAATGCACTTTAAGAATGGCTGTACTGTGACATTCAAGTTGCATATAAATGGGAAATTAGTCCAAAACCTTTGGAAATAATCACAGTCTGAACTCCTAATATTTAGTATATAGCTTATAGACCATTACTTCTCTTACAAAGCACTTCCAAGTGTAGAGAAGTTTAGAGGTCTGCTCTCTGTCTCACAGCAGTCGAACTAGGTTCAGGTTAAGGGTCTGGAATAGCCAAGGCTGATACTGGATATATTTGTCTTATATCATTGCAGGACCTAGCATACAGTATGGTATGATGTATTATTATCTTGAAAAAGATATAGCCCCACCCCACAAAATTATGTTTTTGCAGGAATTCCAACATTGTCTGCAATATCACAATATAATAAGGCATAAATGGCAGTCTTGAGAGTTACCATTGGAATAAGTTCAATTTCGATGACTGTGATGAATGGCTTACGATGTGCAGCCTGTCCATAAAATTCAGCAGCATATGTGCTGGATAGAGTTCGAATTCTCATTAAAATCCTGGATACTTGATTTAATGTTAGATGTTCACACCACATCGACCAAGTAGTGGTGAAATTTGGGTAGCCTGACTGTCATTGTATGCTAGCTCATGTGTTGTTTCCTTTTCTTGTTGACATTACCCGCAGAAGAATTGGTTATAGGTAAGGGGCTGAATGATCCCTGAACCAATACATTTTTTTATTGTTGTGTCTCAACTTCAACTGGCTGGCTGGTTGTGGCAGCTGCTGGCCTTTATAAACCCAATCTACTGTGAAATTTATTACTAGCTGTGAGGGACGCCCTGCTCACCACGGGTATCTTCATAAACTTTTATGTACATGTAAGAATGACTATGCAAGTTTATGTGTATAACTAAAAACAAATTACAGTTAGTGGCTTATGTATTTTCTTAGAGAGTATATTTTACCATAAGAAAGTTAATGAAACATTGTGGTATCTTTTTTTTTTATAGGCAACTTATATTGTGCATATGTCAGTTAACTTTTACCCATTTATACTGGCCTGTTAGATATGGAAGTCCACAGCATGTGTAATGTTCTTAATTCAAATGACATCAATGGGCAGAAACATTGAATTAATCAGTAAATTTTACAAATGCAATCATATTCAAGCATTTGTCCTTTAGGGCGCGGGCCGAGCATAAACAATCCAATGGTTAGCGTACAGGACTGTGGATCTATGAGTCTTCATCAGTGGCCCATTAGCAAACAAAAATGGCACTGTGCATTTTGGGACCATAGGTACGTTATCAGGGTGACGGTTAAGCCTCATTATTTGTTCAGACAAGCGTAGCTCAAGAGTTGGTGGTGGGTGCTGTTGACTAGCTATGTTTATATTTAGACTGGTCATAAGATGTACTTCAATCACCCCATCAAAACCCTATTACACCTCATATGCTCAGCTGCATCGCATAGCACTAACATCACTTACAAGCATACTTCTTCACAGGGGTCTTGCAGTGTAAGAATCATGTGCCACCATTGTGCCACTGCTATTCTTAATGGGGACATTCTAGTTCCAGAATGACACTGCAGATACTAACCAAGCAAGGGATTGCCTAAAAGGTGCCTAAAGAGACAGTGAGGTGTGTACAGGTGCTAAACAGTTTCCACTAAGATAATTAGTCACCATCAGATCTCAGATGCTTCCATGTGGAATAAGCATCTGGCACCACTAAGATCTGTAAAAATCAACATCGACAAAATATGTAGAGATTGGGTAGAAGGGAAAGCAGAGAATGCCTGTCAGCATCTACTTGAAAAACCATGGTGGTCAGTCACAAAGATCTAGAAAGCTGGTTGGGTAGTTATCATTTTGTAGATCAACAACGTTCTACATAAGGTTAGTAGAGCATTCAAGCAAAACAAAGATGGAGCTGGAAACCATAAAGTAAATTATCTTCTTGATTGCTGAAAGAAATCAACAGCAAATAGACAGTGTCACCATGATGATATTTGCAGCTGATTCGCAGGCTGTAGTGCGTATAATTCAGAAAGCAAAGTAAGTGCATGGCAAGACCATCACCTGGATGTATTTGCTAGGTCATGCAGGAGTGAAGCAAAGCAAGGAAGCTGACGAGTTCACAAGGAAAGCTGCATTATCAAATCCAGCACAATATTATTGGTAGATGTTTATTAGTAAAGTTAAAAACAGCAATAATTGAAGGAATGAGACTGCTGAAAAACATGCTATGATATGGTTTAACTACTAAAAACAAAGAATGGTGAATCACTAGGATAGCATACCACCAGAAGGCCAGAGTTACTCTATTAGTTCAAAATTAGGGACATATAATCCAAATAGACTCGAGTAGCTCTTTACATGGTTTAACTACTAAAAACAAAGAATGGTGAATCACTAGGATAGCATACCACCAGAAGGCCAGAGTTACTCTATTAGTTCAAAATTAGGGACATATAATCCAAATAGACTCGAGTAGCTCTTTACATGGTTTAACTACTAAAAACAAAGAATGGTGAATCACTAGGATAGCATACCACCAGAAGGCCAGAGTTACTCTATTAGTTCAAAATTAGGGAC
>NW_013669663.1:42742-81202 GCF_000517525.1 Limulus polyphemus
ATAACATAACATATTATTACAGTATTCATTATTACCTCACCAAAAGTTTTGTATTAGGTTTAACAATGGTATACACTGTGCGATGGTCAGGGTGACTTTGTATTAAGAGGTGGCAGCCAAAGTAGTGGCGGTAGGTGTGCTTTCTGTTACCCGCTTTCTACACCCAGCTCTTAATGATATTTTAAGTATTTCTGATGGCATGTTGAATAAATTTGTTTGTTTTTGTGTCTCAACGGTAAGTTCGGTTTGGCTTGTTTTGAATTTCGAGGGCTATTTGCGCTAGCCATTCCTAATTTAGCAGTGATAGACTAGAGGGTAGACAGTTATTCAACATCACCCACTGCCGACTCTTGGTTACTCTTTTACCACCGAATAGTGGGATTGACTATCACTTTATAATGCCCCAACAGCTGAAAGGATGAGCACGTTCGGTGACGAGGATTCGAACCCGCAACTCACATATTGTGAGTCAAGCGCTCTAGCCACCAGACGTTGCCAGGCCCCGCGATAAGTCTGAAGGATTATAATGCTAAAATTTGGGTTTCGATACCCACGTTGGGTAGATCAGAAATAGCCTTAGCCCATTGTGTAGTTTTGTGTTTAACAACACAAAGATAAACAATGAGTGATATGTAGTTTAGCATTTTTTAAAGAATGTTGATGATTCAGTGAAGATATACATAGTAACATAAATAAAAATGATTTAACCTAAAGTCATTTTATGTCACTACTGTCATTACACTATTACTTTAATTTAGAAAAACACTTTTACGAATGAGAACGTGGATTTTTTAAGAATAAATTTCATAATATGTTTTAAGTGTTTAGACATAAATATATATTACAAATAATTCAAAGAAAATTAAAATTAATACATAAGTGCAGTGACAAAATGCTTAAATATATATACCAGCCAAAACGAAAAATAGACTATGAATCATGTCTTGCAGTAGAAAGATTTGAAAGGAGAGAAAATAATTTTAATGTTTTAAAATAGAGACAGAGTTACTTGATTTTCGTAAGAGAATGAAGAAGTTAAGGGGGCAACACTTGTTTAAATAAATAGAATAGTGTGAGTGAATCATTTTTAGTAACATGATAAATATTTGGTTACGTTCCAAGTATCAGCTTATGAATAGTTAGTGCCAAGAAGTTACAAAAATGTAACATGTGCTTTAAAGAGCAATCTATAAAAATACCAACATGGAGTAGAACAGTGAAACCGGTAAGCTTTGGCTGCCAACAGTTTTAGATACAAAAATTGAAAACTGGTTCAAATGCACTCAAAAGCTTCTATTTTCTAATTTACTTCTTTACGTCAGAAGGAAAATTTTCTTTGACAATTCGGGTTTCTGTACAACACTCCTCTTTTAATCAAGCACTCCATCGTTCGCAAGGAACAAGAACAACATCGTGGAGACACAATTTTTGAATCTCAGAGTATGCTTACTGAAACACCAGATCCAAGTGTAATGCCAATAATACTAATAAGAAATACTGTTTTATTTAATATAATAAACTGCTATTAGTGTAGTTTCTTGTTTCATGTTAGAGATATAGATATTAGCACCTAAATACATAATATGATATAGAATATTAATTACTAACAATTTTGGCGTGAGTGTGTAGTTTCTTGATTCATGTTAGAGATATAGATATTAGCATCTAAATACATAATATGATATAGAATATTAATTAGTAATAATTTTGGCGTGGAGTTTAAAGAAAATTGAAGCTCTAAAATATATTAAATCATCCCAACTTCTAGAAGCGAAATATATCTCACTATAATTGAAAATAATTTTTAAACCTCTAAATAAATAAATAAAATAACGTAATTATGTTTAGTGAAACACGTTAGGGTTTAGTATTGATGCTTCGGTTCGTTAAATAAGATTACCTATGAACTAATAATAAAGTCTCCCGGTGACTGAACAATAAGTTAAGAGATTATAAAACTTTGGGTTTGATCCCCATAACGGATGTAGCACAGATAGCTCACTGAGAAACTTGGTGCTAAAACAAACAAACTGAAAATAAACGTTTTATTTTGAATTAAAAAAATAAACGTATTGAGATGAATGGAGACTGCAGAAATTTCACAATGAAACTCTCTTCAATATATACTAATGAAAGTTATTACGGACTATCTTAACGTGATGCAAAAGAAAGATGCACTATTGAATATACAATAAACAATTAAATTTGTAATAATGTAACTGTTACAAATTAAAAAATAAAACTTAGTGTAAGACTTGTGGTAAAACTTATTTGAACTTAGTGTTAGACTTGTGGTAAAAACTTATTTGAACTTAGTGTTAGACTTGTGGTAGAAACTTATTTGAACTTAGTGTTAGACTTCTGGTAAAAACTTATTTGAACTTAGTGTTAGATTTGTGGTAAAACTTATTTGAACTTAGTGTTAAACTTTTGGTAGAAACATATTTGAACTTAGTGTTAGACTTTTGGTAGAAACTTATTTGAGCTTAGTGTTAGACTTGTGGTAGAAACTTATTTGAACTTAGTGTTAGACTTGTGGTAGAAACTTATTTCAACTTAGTGTTAGACTTGTGGTAGAAGATTATTTGAACTTTGTGTTCTTTCATACTATTTGTATTATGATTCTAAAATACCAATTAAAATACGAGTTCTTGTTTAAAATCTGTTGAAAATATAAAAATGTATAGAGGCTCCTAATTCCAAAAGATTTTCATCAGGTCTACTGTTGAAAGTGATTGCGCAATTATTATTCTTTTGTTTTGGGGCTTTTAACTTGTAATTCATTATCATGAACACTTTCGAAAGCCTGTGAATGATAATTCCTTATTTCAGTTGTAAGTTGTTTAGAATTTCTTTTGCACAAATTCAACGCTCATATGATATTATATAATCAAATGTTTAAAGAGCAGACAAACATTATGAATACGTGCATATGTATTTAACTCAAAAAGGCAGAAAAAACCCCACCTATCATTTAAAACTGAATGACTACCTTATTAGGGCCTCTCGCGCTTTCGTAGAATACTCCACTTATTTGCAAAAGAAAAATATACTGGTCATGTGGTGTATCAAGCATATGCTTGTCCTGTAATGTAGAAATGTAGTCATGTCATGACTAGTAAGGAAAACAATCGATACGAACAAGAATCTCTCCGACTTTCAAATGGGCATGATGGTGGATCGCATAACAATAATTTCTTAAAGAATATTTTTCGAAGATCTCATTTCCTTATGGATGGATCCGATAACCAACAATCTTCACTCTGGATACTACTCGCCATTATGAAAAACTTAAATCACCCAACCCTTGACATAAGAACTTCCCCTCTTCATCATACCATCTCCAGCATCTTGCAATCTTAAAATCAACACATGTATGATCAGGTGTCACAAACATGATGTTTTCTATATTTGTAATCTACTTTCAGCATAAGTAAAGATTGAACGGCAACTCATCAGACCACATCAAATGCTTGTTGTCATTCACTGTCCACAGTTTACACTCTAAACACCGAGATACGTAGTTTTAGACTGTCATTGGTTGCTGTTACAAGTTTTGTAATGTCTTTTGTAAGGTGTGGTTACGATATAGTTTAATTATGTCCATTATTGAAGGAATTGGCTAGCTAGGACACAGTTTGACGTCTTTTGAATTCTACAAGTCTGACCATTCATATCTTTTTCGGCCAGTTGCCAATGATTGTAGGCCACAGATTTTCACAAACGTAATTCCCTTTGATAGCCAGTGGTCATAGACAATACAACAGACGTCTTTAAACTACGGGTATAAACAAAACACAGTTTGTTATAAATATGATTCTACTATTCAGTCAGTCATTCATTACCATCCTTTTGAAACATAGAGCGAGATCCTTGCTCTCACTGATTCTCTTTCAAACAATTATATATCTACATCTCTGCCTTTAAAGGCCTTAAGCGACCACCTGATATATCAAATTATAAGTACATTTTGCATTCTACGAATGGTATAGGATTTCAGTAAAGCTGTTAGTCACTGTATAAATAACTAAAAATAGGACCAAGGTTCCCACTTGAAATTACATTGTATACAGAATTTACAAACTGAACGTCACAATTAAGACATACTTGAGAATCTCTGCATAGAAATCCTATTAAGTTCGATTCAGAGCACTGAAACACTTATGCTGTGAAGACTTCACTATGCAAACAAGTCACAATAATATTTCTGTTAAATCCTCTTGAAACTAACTATTCTGAGATAATGAGTCGAGTTACAGTTACTATAGAAAATTTGGACAAATTTGACCCAATGTCAAGGTACAACTGTTGCTACAGCCAAATTTGAAAAAAAAAATAGACGGAATTACTGAAGTACCTGAATGAGTGGATCGTCAATTTCGAAATAAGAATTCCAACTATTATTAGCAAGTTAGCTGAGCTACTAACAATAAACAGCTCGTCAAATCAAATGATCAGTTCGAAAGCATCTTTATGGTTTAAATAGATTGTGCTGAAATAAGCGAATCAAGTAGATAATAATCAGCACTAACCTGCTTTAATATAGCTCAACGAATCAATACGAAAGTGGTTTAGTTTGAGTCAAAATCAGCTGGTTTGGTAAATAAAAACGTCAGCCTCCAAATAGTAAGGCAAGTAAAGCTACTAATACTGAAACAGATAAAATTTAATAAATAATTAAAATCAACGTTTTATATTTATACAATTTTAAAAATTGTTTGAAGCCGTTAACGGCTTCTGCTTTAAAAGCACGCTTTACATATACGTTTCGACACCGACTTTAGGAGTTATTTACAAGACACAATAATTTATACTTTTTTCCCCAGTTGTGTGATATTACGTTGCATTGTTATTTACATAGTTCCTTGGTCAAGCTTTACATCACATCACGCCAAATATCAATGCACTGACTTGATGACCCTTCATCTCTATTTAATACTTCGCTTTTTTATTTATTTCCAGTGATTCTCTGCCATTTAAAGTTAAAGGGGTGAGCTAAAATTGTAGTTTTTCTCCTATTAAATTGTATGTTGTGTTGTTTTTATGTGTTCTGCAATAACTGAGTTTTCTATGTGCCAGTAATTTTAATCATAAATTCCTTTTAGTTTGAGCAATATTCACATTCTATTTTGTAAATCCCAGTTTTCTTTTTTAATTATGTTTTATCTTTAATATTTCCTAACAATTCTTTAATCTTATTTATAGGTTTGATGACAAGATAAAAATTTTGTTTCTCCTTAAATGCTTTAAATAATTGACTCGTTAATTCTGGAATATAAGGTAAACAGTTTCTTTTGTTTTCTTTTCATAAATATATCTTAACATAATATTTTAACTAACATTGAACCTTTGGTAAATTTCATAAATACTCTAGCTACTATATCTGGTACAAATCCTCTTTCAACAGCTACATACTTAATTAGTAACAGTTAGTTACTTAAATATTCCCGTCTTGAACATATTTTTAAAGCTGTGTAAACATATGTAAAAAGCAGAGATTTTTTTTGCGTTTTCATGACATGATTCCTTGTGTGGCGGTATGACAACAGCAAACGATTTTCTATAAACTGGTGTATCCAAGTTACCATCTATTTCTTTTTTGACTTCTAGAAAATGTAAGCTATTATTTTCTTTAGTTTCATACGTGAATTGAATTGAAGGTTCTTTATTATTTAAATAATTAGAAAATTCTCGTAGCTTACTGTTGTCATGTCGCCACACCAAGATTGTGTCATCTACATAACTTATCCAAACTATGGCTTAAACTTAGCTTTACATAAAGCTTTAGTTTCAAACACGTCCATGTAAAGGTCACATAACAACCTTCTTTTTGTTTATAATACTTTTAATTAACTTGAAAAAATGGGTTTTCTACACATACTCTTGTTAACAGTTTGTGCTATCGGTTCTTTTACATATTTGTTATCAGCATCAAAATTATAATTGACTAATAGCAATCCTTTCTGTACATATAAACCGTTTTTATTGTTATTAAGAATATTATTCAGAGATCTGTCATCGATTTTGGTTTTACTATGAACATAGTCTCCCATTAAAGACAATTTAATAGCGTCATTATCATCAGTTACCTCTTCAACATTGTTTAATTGTTTTCGTTTTCAATATTATTATTATTCTTCATCATCGGGATTCGGTCCATGTTTTGGACCAGGGAGGGTCAAGTTCAATGTAGACCTATTCCTCCCTCTCTGGAATTGTTATTTTGTTTGCACTGTTACTGAATCCTACATATATAATTAGTAGCATCAGTTAATTTAAAACTGTTTCAGATAAGACCGTAATTGGTATATCTTAATAAACAGCTAGTTTCTGTATTGATAATATCTAGCCAGCTATTAACAAATCTGAATAATATCTAGAATAATCCAATTCTCCATCTCTGAACGAAGCGTTCTAACTTTCAGTGATATTTATCATTATTAGTTCTAAGTCACGTTCTTAATATGTCAAGATGATCAAAAATCGCATTGTTTTCGTTTTTCATTATTTTCTTTATCTTTAAACTGGGAGAACTTAAATGTTTCTGATTTCTTCACTTGTGTTTACAATACATGTACCGTTTGATCTATTCTGAACATCGCTTTTAATAACCATTGAAGTTGATTTCAACATCAGCTTGGGGCTTTAAAGCAAAACTACTATATTCCGCTTATTGTTTGAGGTACAGTTTAATATTAGGTAATCATAAAGAAATAATACATTTAAAAACTTTATAATTTTCATTATCTACATCAGTATAAGTCCTGTCATTACTTCTATTTCTAGAAAAAACAAATATCACATCGATATTTGTAATAATTTTTCTTAAATATTTACGTTAAAGAATCCAATATATTGTTTAATTGGTATGCATAATTTTATTTTATTACCATTTTTTTTAGATTACACATTTTGCAAACCCTTCATTGTATGAGACATTGTGTTTAAATGTTGTTACCAAGTTATCAGTTTCATCCTTACCATCCTCACCACCCAACGTTGTTAATCCATCGCCTCAGATGTTAAAATCTGCTTACTTGGGGTTTCTGAAGTATCGGTACAGAAGACCATATAAGATGCTTCGCTTGTGCTGTAATCATCCGTGATTTATTAATTATTTTAAATGATGAACGAAACAAGGTAATTAATTTTTTAATCAAAGTTTTACCGTTATGTTATTCGGCTCTTATAAAAATATTTCCTGCATTGACGAGTGTTATATTATATGTTTCAATTGAGGAACCACCTTGCTTCGTAATTTTTAATATCAGACAAATATAATCATCAGAATATTATATGTCATTGTGTATATATCTAAAGTTGAATTCATATTTAGCTGACTCTTTTCATCATTAGTGACTTAATCTTCGCGATGTTTTTTGTAATCAAAACTTTCTATAATGTTTTTATAATAATTAAATACATTCTTTAGATCCAGATTCTCTCCAGTTATTTATAATTAAAATCTTTTAAGGCCAGTTTCATATTATGCTTGAGATTATTTATCCAAAATAATATCTTTTGCTCTCTTCCCTAAAACTTCAAGAACTTTATTTGAAATACTTTTCCATAATATCTCCGACTTTTTGCAAATAAATGATGTTTGATATAATTCATTCATCATTACTTAAATGTAATTTATATACGACTCATTATTTGCTCAAGTCCATTGCATGATCGTTTTGAACTGCAATTGTCATTCTTATGGTATAAATAAAATTTGATCTGTATTGAATTTGTTTCTTCAATTGTAAGTAAACTTCCAGTCAGAATACAAATTAACGCCAAACTCATTATTATACAATACCCTATTGATAATATTACAATGAATGTGAATATCGTCTACACCTCTAATTTCATGTTTCCCTCTCTGTTCTTGATCATAATAAATTTTTCGTTGAAATCCTAATGTTTTGTACAGTTTTCCTTTAGATAAGACAATAAGATAATTTTGAGCTAATATGATTTTTAACCTCGACTTTGCAAATTTAATGCCAAATTCTAGATGAAGACCATCTATTTCAAATAATTTAACTGAAACATTATTTATCTCGCGTAGAGATTAATTACCATTTTCATTTGTCCCTATTTTATAACGATTTAAATCATAATCTTTAAAACATTGTTAATAAATTTTGTGTCAGTGTTGTTTCATGATACCCACATTGACATACATTTGAATACTTAAGAATAATTCTTTTACCTAAATCGGTAGGATTTTTATATTATATTGTAAAGTCTTCCGAATGCTCACTATCTTTAGAATATAAAACTATTAGTCTTGAAATTTATTAAAACATAATTCTCATGGAAATCACATGACATTTGAGTAAATGTATATAACACTTCATAAGGACTATGATCGACATTTCTTTTTTCATATATTTTATAGAATATATAGTTTTTTGTAGAAAGCTCAAAGTGTACCTAATTTCTTTTTAACTGTTTTTTAAATATGGTTCAATTTTCTCTTGGTAGTATAAAATGTTATATTATTTATTTTATATTATCCATAAGGATTGAAATATTCAACGAAATTATATTTTTGATCGTTGTAATAACAAATCCAATATATTAAAATACTCAAATGATCAACGCTATTTAATATACAATCAAAATATTTATTCTAAATCAATCAACGGTTTTCAAAGGCACTCTACGTGTTTCGACGTCCATTGACGTCACACTCAAAAGTGAATCGACATCATGACGGGCTATTTGAGTATTGCCCGTGCCTTATTTTGAACTATTAGACTAAAGTGAAGGCAACTATTGTTTGTTTGTTTGTTGTTATGCACAATGGGCTACCTGTGTTGTGCCCACCACAGGTATCGAAACCCGGTTTTTAGCGTTAGAAACTTAAACACTTACCACTGAACCACTGGGAGGGCAACAGTGAATGGTACCCACTGCCAATTCTTAGGCTAATATTGTTCGAGTGAATAGTATTCCCACGGTCCCAAAGTGCGAAACGCGTATTTGCGGCACAGGAACGTGAACTTTGAACCCTCAACCTCGCAGTTCAAGCACGTTAACCACTAGGTCACGCCCGGCCCGTGTTTATCGGTACAACGTTTTGAATGTGTTTGGCTATATAACCTAACCATCTGCGATACGGAATATTTAGTCACAATGTAAATGATGTTTATTAGTTAATACAATTCTGATAAAATATTTATCTGTTCGTTAATCTAGAGTTCGTTATTACATGTATTTATCTTTGTGTCTTTCAACGAAAAGAAATGTCGAACTATATTAACGAACTGTATCTCGACTTTGTTGATATCAAACAATCACATATTGATTATGATGACATTAGACAATGATGTGTTGGTTGTGATTGGACTGACCAGTCACGTCTCTCCTATAATTATATGAATTAACTATGCTAACCAATAGTTAATAAACAAGTATTATGTGTTAATTTGTAAAGTGATTCTTTTAGAAAGTATATTAACAAACTAATTTGACTTTTCACCTAAGAAGTACATATCAGTATTTTTGTTTAGCAAAATCAAATGCTCTTCAAAATAACAATGAAAACTTATACCGAAGTGCTAGATTTTCGTGGCAAACTCTTATTCTATCATCACTTTTCAAGTACCAGGACAATGATAGCAGCAAGACACCCATAACAGTATACTGGAGTTAGTGTCAGCTTTCTTGAGCACTTACATAGTCTGACACATCTATCAACTTACAGCACAGTATGTCCAATCCTGATCGTATTCTTAAACAATGGCTAGGTGCAGTAGAATCTGGTAAATTAGCATTGAATAGTTACAGCCTTTCCTGTGTAAATAAGTAGGTCGGTTTGTTACATAAAATATTAATTTGATGCACTTTTTTGATGAATTATGACCCAATTTTCTCGAACAGGGGGAGATACAATCAAAATAGTAACATTTGATTCATATTTAAAAGAGTGTTGCATCCAGGTTGAAGTAACACCTACGTGATAAATAATATATTAAAAATAGCTCGTATTGTTAAGCAGATAACATAAACAAGACAGGAAGACACAGCCAAAAAGACGCCTCTTTTAAAATAACACAAAGCGGGTATGTTAAAAGTTCAATGGCGACAAAAATACCTACAAAGGCAGGGCCTTGACTAGATTTATCCTTTCCATAAAGTTTACAGAATACAAAATCGTTCCATATTTTCTTCACATTTTGGTTGAGCTTTGACTCCCAAAGAAATACAGTTAAAACAATTAGAAATTTGACAAGCACTGTTAAATATCACAGTAACTGCAGAGTTATTGATTTTATTTTTTACCATTGTCGTTATTATTACTATTATACATGCCGAGTACGAGTACCCGCGCCCTAAACGACGTATAATTTGTATTACTCTAAAGGGCGCGAACAGTCAGTACAGTTTTATCAGACAGTTGGCTGCATCCATCTCTGTTCAACTGAACAAATGAACTTTGCCAAGAAGGCCAACACTAATGAAAATATCTTACAACGAAACCACTTGACATCAGCATTACAACAAAACTAATAGTTTTTCTTTTTCTCAGAAGGCATGTTTGTGTAATCCTAAAAGTTAGACTTTATAGGTAGTTTATTCAAATGTTTTTTTTCGAAAAAAAGAATAGCTATATATTAACAAACCATTCTATTAATTATAATTTTTTAAAATAACTATACCAAAACCACTCTACTAATTATACTTTTTAAAATAATTATACCAAGACCTTTATTAAACCACTGTATTACTTATACTTTTTAAAATAACTATACCAAGACCTTTATCCAAACCACTCTATTAATTATACTTTTTAAAATAACTATACCAAGACCTTTATCAAACCACTCTATTAATTATACTTTTTAAAATAACTATACCAAGACCTTTATCAAACCACTCTATTAATTATACTTTAAAAATAACTATACCAAGACCTTTATCAAACCACTCTATTAATTATACTTTTAAAATAACTATACCAAGACCTTTATTAAACCACTCTATTAATTATAATTTTTAAAATAACTATACCAAGACCTTTATCAAACCACTCTATTAATTATACTTTTAAAATAACTATACCAAGACCTTTATTAAACCACTTTATCACTTATACTTTTTAAAATCATTATACCACGACCTTTATCAAACCATTCTAATTACGTTTTATCAAACAGAAAACAAATAACGATTTACTTAAGCCATCAGCCATTACAGTTCTACATGCAGTGTTCGTCACATCATTTAACAGGCGAACTGTTATTAATATAAACAGAAGCAGAGCTAATGAAGACACATTTGAATTGAAATATTGGTGTATTCGTCCGTTCTATTTCCCGCTAAAACTGAAATCTAGTGAAACGAAGGTTGAATAAGTAAGTTTCAGGGGCTTCACCTGGTTGGTTTTATATATTCTCTGAATTATCGAAAAATTATCAGATAAAGACTATTCTTTAAGTTTGGATAGAATTTGTTTGTTGCCAATCAACTTAGCAGTCCCTCAATTTCCAGAGAGGCTGTTAAACTTATATACAATCAAAATACAATCGTATTTCTACTCAATTTCCAGAGAGGCTGTTAAACATATATACAATCAAAATACAATCGTATTTCTAGAGGATTGTTATACGATTTTATACTGTTTTGAAGTTTCTGTTACAGCCAAAAATTATAAGAAAGTTTTTCAACTGGTTCCGTCAAGGTAAGCGTCTGTTTAATTTTCATTAAAAACGCTAGTATTGCTACTACACATGCATCTCTGGAGATGTCGACAGCAAACCGTGCCGACCTCACATTTCATTCCTGCTGAAAGGATGAGCTTTAAATCCATCCGCAGTTAAAGTGTAACCTGACACTTCCACACAGTCATCCAACCCAATATAGTAGAGCAAAACCTAGCAAGTATCCCAAGTGGCAGATTAGTATGGACAATAAAAATAGGAAACTTACGCACTGAAGCGGCGGCCACAGAAATGTAGCTTTGGCTGTTGAGGTATTTATCGAGATTGTCCGAAATCTACTGGTCTTCTGCAGTCAGCGTGATCTTATCTGTTTAATATTAACTTAACCTTTCAGTTAGCAACCCATCCCCAGAAGCTCGAAGGCGAAAACGAATGAGAAGAGACGGAGATCCCTATTTTAAATAATTCATTGCGCACCAGACCGTGATTTAAGTAGAGGCTTGTCCCTGTACTGACGTGGGGTCTATTTTTAAGCGGACGGCCTCTTTGGCCCAGTGGGAATACATGTACATAGGCCGATGAATGCCCACAATGCGCCGACCGTCCGCAAGGCTTTGCTCCAAACGTGGAATATTAAGAATGACAACTGACAACAGCTTATAGAAAAAAAGAAACAGTGAAATTCCGTTTATTCTAACCTTATGGGACGTTTCTGTTTCTACAGAATACTGAAAGTTATCGACTTAGTCTGATCGGTCTATAAACTGAATATAAAGTATTTCTGAAAAAGGAAATGCTGGTTTTGTAGCTCGGAAAAGTGTAACATTTCTATAAATAAAGGAAAAGATTGAAATATAACATAAATACAAAAACCTATTTTTTATCCATCTTGAGAGATCACATTACTTGAGTATAGTTTGGATACAGAAATAATGTCAACACTTTATCGTCTCAGGGACACATGCTGACAGTTATAGGATAGATCACATTACTTGAGTATGGCTTGGATACAGAAAAAATGTCAACACTTTATCGTCTCAGGGACACATGCTGCCAGTTATAGGATAGATCACATTACTTGAGTATGGCTTGGACTTTATCGTCTCAGTAACATATGCTGACAGTTATAGGATAGATCACATTACTTGAGTATGGCTTGGATACAGAAAAAATGTCAACACTTTATCGTCTCAGGGACATATGCTGACAGTTATAGGATAGATCACATTACTTGAGTATAGCTTGGATACAGAAATAATGTCAACACTTTATCGTCTCAGAAACATATGCTGACAGTTATAGGATAGATCACATTACTTGAGTATAGCTTGGATACAGAAATAATGTCAACACTATCGTCTAAGGGACATAGCTGACAGTTATAGGATAGATCACATTACTTGAGTATAGCTTGGATACAGAAAAAATGTCAACACTGTATCGTCTAAGGGACATACGCTGACAGTTATAGGAGAAATCTAAGGGACATGTGCTGATGGTTATAAGAGAGATCTAAGGGACATATGTTGACAGTTAAAGACATAAAGATTTTACAGGTGATAATGCAAGTACACTATCTATAAAAACTTTATATACTTAGAAGGTTTAGTAGAAACTTGTAAGTGTGTTTAATTACAAAAGATTAGAGGCATGGAGTATAAACACTATGAATCTACGTGGTTAAGCTCCTTTATTGTTTTGCAGCCTACAATTTACGTGGTGAAGCTCTCTTATGGCCTTGCATCCTAAAATCTACGTGATAAAGCTCTCTTATGGCCTTGCATCCTAAAATCTACGTGGTAAAACTCCCTTATGGTCTTGCATCCTACAATCTACGTTTTAAAGCTCCCTTATGGTCCCGAATCTTACATTCTACATAGTAAAGCTCCCCTAAGATCCTGCATGCTCCAGTTTTTTGATGTAAATTTTATTCCACATTAGATTTGTCGCTAGACACAATATATATATATATATACGCATACATGTACATCCAATATGTGAAATGATGCAAGTGAAGATTGCTGTCACAAAGATCTATAATGAATTTCAAGTTAAATAAATATATTGAATTTGCACTTCAGGCTCAGTCATTGTTAAACTACAAAAAGAACGACTTTACTGACATGTAGCCTTATTAAAGAGTTGTTCATGATTTTATTGTAACTTCAATTTTCACAGGTATATTAAGTTTTCGTTTACGTAGCCAAACCATATATAAATAAAATGATCCCTTTAACGAAAATGGCATGCCTGGAGTACTTTTGACAGAATAAAAGAACTGAAACAGGCACTTGAAAATAAGGACTTGTTAATATAGATAAAGCCATTCTGATATTTATCCCAGAATAACAAATATAATGAAAGTCGACTTCTTTGCGAACGCTGGAAAAAAAGTCCTATTCATGGACGAACAATACTTACAACAAGACAAATGCTAATTTTTTTAATGCACTGATACTGAGACTTACTGAGTATTATATTGCAGAATGTTTAAACATTTAAAATAGCTAAAAATAGATGTTGATAAATGCCAGTAATTATTTAAAAAGTATTCATAAAGAATAAGATAAATTCTGAAATAAGCTTTTTCAATAGAATTATCAGTAACAAAGATTTTAATACGTGAATTAAACTATGTTAAACAGATTCATTAAGTATCAAATAACGTAGAATAATTATGCTATAAGAACGAATTAGTACTATTGACTGGCGGCCCGGCATGGCCAGGTGGTTAGGGCGCTCGACTCGCAATCAGGGGGTCGCGGGTTCGAATCCCAGTCCCACTAAACATGCTCGCTCTTTCACCCGTGGGGGCATTATAATGTGACGGCCAATCCCACTATTCGTTGGTAAAAGAGTAGCCCAAGAGTTGGTGGTTGGTGGTGATGACTAGCTGCCTTCCCTCTAGTCTTACACTGCTAAATTAGGGACGGCTAGAGCAGATAGGCCTCATGTAGCTTTGCGCGAAATTCAAAAACAAACAAACAAACTATTGACCGTCATACAGTATCTCATGTTAACTACCTAAGTATCATAGTTCTAGTTGATACACTAACTAAGTATTAAAGAACGTAGTTTAATCAAAAATTGAGCCTAAATAAATACTACAGACCGTATGACAATCTCTCATATCTTTAGTTTTGTGACTGACGAAATGTCAAATAACGTAGAATAATCAAACTGTTGGTTAGAATTTATTATACAGACTGCAAAACTATCTCTCCTGTCGACTACCTAAGTAGTTTCTTTACTAAGTATCAAAGACGTATAATAAACGAAATTGTAGGCTGAATTAGAACAAAAACCTCGAACATAGCCTCTCTTATCAATTCGCTCAGTATCAAGTATCTAGTACGTAGATAGAAGAAAGAAAAATCCAGTCTGAATCTTGATTTAAAATGAATACATACTATAGACCTTAATACATTCGTTTCCTTGTTGTTTTATCGCAAAGCTTCACAAAATGACTTCTGGGATGCCTCTAACACATGGAATCGAACCCAGGATTGTAATATGTCAATCCGTAAACTAGCCGTTGACTTACCGCGGGAACATAACACAGTCTTTCGTGTCAACTAGCTAAGAATCACACATCTAGTTTCTTGACTAACTAAGTAAGTATTAAAATATGTAGTACAAATCAAACTTTTTGACTGGCTTAGAACTACAGAACGAAAAACATTTCATTCTTTCGCCAAGGAAAGTATTACAGATTCCTGACAAAAAGTAGCTTTAGTTTCTTGGTAAGTATCAAAGAACGTAGAATAAATAGAATTAATACTACAGACTAATAATATCTCTCCTGTCAATTAGCTGTCATAACGTTTATTGCCTCACAAAGAACATAAAATGTCAGACTGTATTAGTAATACAGAGCGTAATACATTCTTCTGTTTTTCAGCTAGAGAAATATCACAGCCTTAATTTCTTTACAAAGAAGAATAATAATCATATTTTAGTCTGAATTTGTACTACAGAACGAAATACGGTCGTTGTCGCAACGTGTAGCGCAAAATTATACTATAGGCTCCATACTCTCTATCTTTGGCACGGAATCGTACCCCGGAGTTTAACGTCATAAACATACCACTGACCCACTGAGGGACTGTAATGCAGTGTCTCCAAGTTTTGCATCACAGTTCTAGTATCTTGCCTGATGAAATATGAAGTTACTTATAATTATTAAACTTTTAGTCAGAATTAGCACTATAAACAGTAATGCACTCTCTCATGCAAACTAAGTATCACAGCTCTAGTGCACTGACAGAAACTAAGTATTAAAGCACATAGTATAATCAAATTAGTTGTCTGATTTAGTAGCAGTAGAAACTATAATAAAGTTTGATTTGTCAACTACAGAACTAACACAACTCCAGTTTTTTGATTGTCTAATTCGAATAATTAAAAATAAAAATTAAATCTCTACTTTAGTCTGTAGTTGTTGTCTTAGAGGAAACTACACAATACACAAATACTGTTAACTGCGAAGTATCGAACCCATGATTATAAATCCGAAAATCAACTTCTGAGTCACCGAGAAACCTCCAAATAAACTGTCTACTAACATCACATAACACCTCCAATTTTCTGACCGACGAAGTATCAAATAACGTAAAATAATCAAATTTATAGCCACAGTTTGTACTATAGACCACAATACAATCTCTCCTATCGACTAGTTAAGTTCTTGACTAAGTACCAAACAATGTAGAATACTCTTAATAGTAGTATGAAATTGTAACAAATACTGTAATACATTCTGTTTTTGTGACTAGGGAATTATCATAGACGTGTGTTTTTCTTATAGCAAAGTCACATCAGACTATCTGCTCAGTTCACTGAGGGGAATCGAACTCCTGATTTTAGCGTTGTAAATCCGGAGACTTACCTCTATCCCAGCAGGGGGCAAGTATCATAAGTCTAGTTTCTTGATTAATCAAGTATCAAAAATGTCGAATAAACGGAATTTTAGTTGGGATAAGTACTAAATATTGCAGTACAATATAAAATGTCCATTAGTTAAATATCACAGCTCTGGTTTCTTGGTGGATTATCAAAGAATGTAAAATAATACATTTTTACTCTCAATTGATACTACACACCGAAATACAGTTTTTTCTGTAAAGTAGTTAATTATCACAGCTCCAGTTTCTTGATTAATTATCAAATAATTTATAAAAATCAAAAGTTTAATCTCAATTAATACTATAGACCGAAATACAGTCTCTCCTGTTTAGTAGCTAAATATCACAATTCCAGTTTCTTGGTTAACTATCAAGGAATGTACAATAATCAAAGGTTTAGTCTCAATTAATACTACAAACCGAAATACAGCCTCTCCTGTTAAGTAGCTAAATATCAAAACTCCAGTTTATTAACTGATTATCAAATCAAGTACTATAATCAAATGACGTTATATATAGTCTATCCTGTAAATTAGCTAGGTATTACAGCTGCGGTTTCTTGATTGATCACGAAGGAATATACAATAATCGAAAGTTCAGTCTCTGTTAACAGTACAAAGAGAAATGCAGTCTCTCATTTAAAATAGCTAAATATCACAGCTCCAGTTTCTTGATTAATCATCAAAGAATATACATTAATCAAAGGTATTAACTAATGAATACTGTCTCCCGATGGGATAGTCTACGGAGTTACAACTCCACAATCCGGGGTTCGATATTCGACGGTGGATAACCCACGTCTGCTTTATTCTAGAATAAACAAAACAAAAACCAATTACTACTACATTTTAAATTATAGTCTCTCCTGAAAGTGGCGAAATATTGGGCTACAATTTCTTTATTAATTATGAAAGAAGGTAAAATAATCACATTTTAGTTTCAATTAATACGACAGGCTCAATTACTGTTTTACCTGTAAAGTTGCCAAATACCACAGGTAAAGATTCTTCATTAATTATCAAAGAATGTAGAATAACCAAAACTTTATACTGAATTAACACTGCACACCGTCTCTCCTGTAAAGTTACCAAATACCACAGTTAAAGATTCTTCATTAATTATCAAAGAGTGTAGAATAATCAAATGTTAAGTCTAAATTAATACTACAGACCGAAATACAGTTTCTTCTGTAAGATACCTATATATATCACAACTACAGTTCCTTCATTAATTATCAAATAATCAAAGAAAGCTATAATGAAATGTTTAGTCTCAATTAATACTAGAGACCTAAATAAATTACCTCATACAAAATAGCCAAATGTCATGCTCCAGTTTCTTTATTAATTATGAACGAATGTAAAATAATCAAATTTTAGATTGAATTAATAATACACACCGAAATACAGTCTCTACTGTAAAGTAAGCAAACTATCAAACTCCATCTTTATTGATTATCAAAAAATGCAATAATCAAAGGTTTAGTCTCAATTAATACTAAAGACTTAAAAATATTCCCTCCTGATAAGGAGCCAAATGTCATGCTCCAATTTCTTTAACAATTTTGGAAGAATATACAATAATTATATTTTAGTCACAATTAATACTAATACAATAATAATATAAGTTCTTCTGTAAAGTAGCAAACTATCACACCTCCAGTCTCTTGATTAATTACAAAATAATGTAAAAGAATAAACAATTTTGTCTCAATTACCATTACACACTGAATTACAGTCTCTCCTGCAATGTTGCTAAATACCACAATCCCAGATTGTCCATTAATTATCAAAGAGTGAAGAATAATTAAAAGTTAAGTCTAAATAAATACTATAGACCGAAATACAGTCTCTCCTGTAAAGTAGCTAAATTAGCTGACCATCATAGCTCTAGTTTCTTGATTAATTATCATAGAATGTAAAACCATCAAGAGTTTAGTGTCAATGAATACTACAGGCCGAAATACAGTCTCTCCTGTAAAGTAGCTAAATTAGCTAACCCTCATAGCTCTAGTTTCTTGATTAATTATCATAGAATGTAAAACAATCAAGAGTTTAGTGTTAATGAATACTACAGGCCGAAATACAGTTTTCCCTCTAAAGTTGCTAAATACCACAGTTCCACATTCTCCATTAATTATCAAAGAATGTGGAATAATCAAATGTTTAGTCTCAATTCATACAACAGACCGATAAGTGTCTATCTTGCAAAGTAACTAAATATCACAACTCCGATTTCTTCATTTATGATCAAAGAATGTAGAATAATCAAAAATTTAGTCTCAATTAATACTACACACTATGATACAATCTCTACTGAAATTAGCAAAATATAAAAACTCCAGTTTTTCATTGATTATCAAAGCATGTACAATAATCAAAGGTTTAGTCTAAATTGATATTACTGTCCGAAATATAGCCTCTCCCGCAAAGTAGCAAAATATCAGGCTCCAGTCTCTTGATTAATTATGAAAGAATGTACAATAATCAAATTTTGGTGTAAATAGAGTTTCTCCTGTAAATTGTCAAACCATCATATAATGTAAAAGAATCATAATTTTTGACTCAGTTAATACTAAAATAACTAAATGTCGCAACTCCAGTTTCTTGTTTAATTATCAAAGATCGTGCAGTAATTAAGAGTTTAATCTCAATTAATACTAGAGACCGAAATACAGTCTCTCTTGTAAAGTAACTAAATACGACAGCTCCAGTTTCTTGATTATTTATCAAAGAATGTAGAATAATCAAACGTTTAGTCTCAATTTATATTAAAAAACTGATATTCAGTTGTACAAATATAGTCTCCCTCTTGCATAGTAGCTAAATACCAGTCTCCAATTTCAAAGGATGTAAAATAATCAAAAGCTTTTACCCAATTAATGCAACAGACCGAAATATATATTAACGTATAAAGTACCTAAATATCACAACTTTGGTATTTTCTATTAATTATCCAAATTCGTCCAATGGCCAAAAGTATGTTCCTAATTCTTGTAAACTAGTTTATTATGCCATTTATAATTTTTTTTCTACTGAGTTCCAAAGAACGTAGAATAGCTATACAATAATTCTGAATTAGAGCTACGGCTCATAACACAGAATCTTTAGCAAATTAGCTAATTATAGTTGCTCTATTGTTATTATTGTTATAAAAATATATAAAATTTTACTTCTAATTAGAACTACAGACCATCATATGATGTAAACTAGCTCAACTATCACAGCTCTTGTGTTTTATCAACAAACGTTGGATGAATGGAATTTTAGTATGCATTAGTACTATATAGATCATAAGACGTATATTCTGCTATTAAGCCTAATATCACAGATCTAGGTTTACGACCTAATATAAAAATGCACAATATTAGTTTGATGAACAAAATACAATATATCCTGCCAATTAGCTCAGTTTTTAAGCTAGTTTTTAAGTTTTGTTGCGTCACACTGGATAAGTGTGAACGGCAAAACACACGTAACTGTCCCAATATGTACATGTCGTAGAAAATGTTCAGAAGTTCTATGAAAGTCACTAAAGTTAATTTGTAAAAGAAAATAAGTAATTTATTAAACAGTCCAAAATTTTATAAACTTTGTATCTTTTATATCATTGATTTGAAGATTTCAACTGCCATGTTTGAGAAATCATGAAAAGAAAAAAACAGATTTGTTTTTCTTCTTTATAAAATGAATAATCTCGTTCGGCTTATTCGAAACGCTTGTCTAAACATGTGTTATTTTGTACAAATTAAAACACAAATATATACTTGTGATAGAATTAAAGTCGTACATTTAGAATATTATTATCTATCTTATGGTAAGATTTACCAATTTATGATTTATATGTTAAGAACAATGTTACATTTGGGCGATCTTCAGTTAGAATAATTGACTTCCTATATATTCTGAACTAGCCCAGATTTAAACTCTTTGGAAAGCTTGTTATCAAGGTATAAAGGTCAATGTTTGGTCAGTGAATCGCGTGGTAAGTGCTCAGAATATGTGTGTTTCAAAAAGTTTCACTATTCCTGAAATAAATACTACTGTTAGCTACAGCGATAGATGATATGCGTTATTTCTTAAAAAAACAATGTTTTCAAAATCTTTCCATTTGTGAGAGGAATTGATCTACGGAAACATTTCGAATATCGTTATCTATGATTGTTTGTTTGTTTTGAATTTCGCGCTAAGCTACACGAGGGCAATCAGCGCTATCAGCGCTAGCCATCCCTAATTTAGCAGTGAAAGACTAGAGGGAAGGCAGCTAGTCATCACCACCCACCGCCAACTCTTGGGCTACTCTTTTATCACAATTAATATGGCACCTTCATAGATCTTCGAATCACCTGCAGTCATATTATGTCATAATTCTAATATAAAGTTTTTTTCCCGCCATTCACATTAAATGACCTTCACGAAAGCTCAACCACTTGCAGTGATAGAACGCCGTAAGTTTAGTGTCATAGATAAAGCTTTGGCCAGTCAGCCATATGCCATCATCTAAACTCTAAAAGAGAACTGGTTAATGTTATCCTCTAAGCTCTAAAATAGAACTGGTTAACGTCATAATCTAAGCTCTGAAATAGAACTGGCTAATGCTGTCCCTAATAGCTGAGACAGAACAAAGTAACCACGGGGCATGAACTTAAAATACAAGAAGATAAGAATGAGATCGAAGATCTACAAAACAGAATAAACATCACTCTTGTGAGTTAAGGGTTTAAACTGATCTTCATTATATGTTTTTGTTTTTCGCAGTTTACATTTTTCTTTGCCATAAAAGTCTATATCTTGATATCAAACATCTTACACATAATCTAAATAAGGATACTGTATAAAACCACATTTGAACAACCCCCACTTAGATATAGAGCTGGTTTCATATAAGCGAAAGGTTGAAAATTATAGTATGTTTCAGCATTTCACAAATATATTTGAAGAAAACTGATATATCAAAAGAAAACATGATAATTAAGAATTTTAGGCAATTAAGTATTTTCTAGTGATATTATCATAAACTTAAGCAATAGTTGTGACAATTCTCGTCAGAAGAGACTCGTCAAATAAACCAAACCAAAAACGTTTTATTACGTCCTATTGCTTGTTATACCTGTTTAAGTTTTCAAACAAATAATTATTTTCAGTTTCTAATTATGTTAAAAAAGTGATGTTGTATAATAAAGAAATAAGTAACAAGATTTTTTGCAACTTTTTCTAAAGAACCAAGCTTGTGCATTTTAACGTTCTAGAAAACAGAAATTCAGATTCAGGAATTGAGGTCGTGAAGAAAAAATTGGGTCTTTTTCTACCGAAAGATGTTTTATTTCTCTTTTTTATCATTGTTAAATAACTTAGATAAGGCCTTAATGAAAAGCAAGTTCTTCCACCGTCATTTTGAGAAACCAAAATAAAATTGAATCGTATTCGTTATAACACTATGAGAATGAGCCATGAAGATTGAACGATTCATATTAGAAGACCTTAGTTCCCGCCTTAGTTGATTTAATATAATTTATTCATTACTCAACAAACCAAAGATAGATTAGTATGACGGTGCAAAAACAACAAAAACATCAAAGAATGTTAAATATAAATATGAAAACTGTGACACAGAAAAGTTTCTAAAATAATAACAAATTGAGGATTTACCTCATCACAGGCTGCGCATCGAGGACGCATTTGTTCGGCGTAATGACGTTCGCAGAATATTTCTCCTTCGTGAAAACAGTAGGTCAGATCTACTAGAAGTTCACCACATGTTCTACATACAAAACACGCTGGGTGCCATCCTACCACTTCTCCAAACTTCGGTGCAATCACAGCTACGTCCTCTTGGAGTATTAATCCTGAGCAATTAACACATTCCTATTGATGCAAGAACAAAGATATTAGCCCTAAGAAGTTAACTCATTCTAAAGGGTTCAAGACTAAAGGTACTAGTTGAGAATAATTAAGTCTTTGTTTTGGGTAAAAAAGATATTAGTCCTGAGCAATTAAATCATTCCTTTGGGTGCATTATTAGAGATATTAGTTTGAATAGTTAACAATGTGATATTATTACGTATCATGAGTTTTATACCATTATAATTAGTAGATAAACGTTCAGTGTATTTGAGGTTTTGTTTTTAATATAGAACATAGGTCAATTTTCTCTCGTCTTGGTTAGTCACGGGACTGGATAAGTCATCAAGGACATCACAAGTACTCTCCATTAAAAGAGACTGCTGTAGTACAAACTATTTGAAATATCTGCTTTGAAAGCTTAATTCCTGTTTCCACTGGCATAATAATAAGAGAATGGTTACAAATTTTCTTTGGACGGGATGCCAATATACCACAGGTTAACAGCTAGAACAGATGGTTAAAGCGAAGCAGATTTAGGGTAAAATTCTTGCTCTGGACACAAGCACATAAACATTCAGAATTTATGAGGTTTATTCAACAGGCACCTCTCAATTTTACTGGCTTGGCCGATAAGATTATTCTGCTCTACTTAAGCTCACGATCATAATGGTAATATCCTATAAAATATTCCAATGGAATCTCGTGCACATGATTCTGAATTACAGATTTTTACCTCTACATCATTTCCCCGCATTATTTGTAGTTACGAAACTTGGTTCTTCTACTCCTCTACTTTCACTTTTCCTGGGTATTTTTCATTTAGATCTACTTGTCAAAGCTCATGGACATCTGTACTGTCTCATTAACAATGATCTCTTTTATACGCCTGTTCCTTTTCAGAATTTATTCCATGGAGGTTATGGGTATCTCTGTTTTCTGGAACTCTACTCCCCCCCCCCCACTAGCATTAATGCTTGAAATTCCTGTGCCAATTTTATCATGTTAACTTCAATGCATTGAGCTCTATATTTGATATCCCTCTTTTAATGTGTGGGGACTTCAACGCACACCATTCTATTTAGAGAATTTCCTCGAGGACACAAACCTATCTCTCCTTATTGACAGTATCCCTACTCGAATATATCCCCATAAAGCAATCTGTTAGTGCTTAACCTAACTATGATCTCCACCTATTACAGTGGCAAGTGTACCTGACATGCTAATTCAGATAAGTTTGGAACTGACTGTTTTCCTGTAATCATTTTTATCTCTTTCACTGTGAAACACAATGTGCCTTCTCCTCATGCTTGTCATTATTTTGGGGAAAATTGGTCACACTAATCTGCTATTATTAATACAGCTCTCCAAAATATCGATCTGAGGGCTAGCTTTGCTGGACCTTTTGGTATAACTCTTCTCCAAACTGTTCAACTGACTAAAATGCTCATCCTGCTCTACACGTACATTATGACATAAGGTAACTTGGTGGAATGGCGAGTGTAACACTTTTATTGTACCTCGATGTAGGAGCAATAACTGATTAAAGTAGCATTTAATTCAGGTTTTTATCATATTATAGTATTGGTTGAGCTAAAGTTCAACGTTACAATGAAAATTCCAAATGGACTAGTTGGCGACAATTTTGTTCTTCATTTACTAAAATTCTCCTATCTTGCGGGTGTGGGACATCCTTTTCCATTTCCTTCATGAGTAAGCTGTTTCCCATAATATGGCGTGCATTTCTGAAAATAGTTTCAGTCATCCCCAGGAAAAATATTAGACGTATTCTACTATCCTTTCCAAAAGGGTGTCTAACAGACTCGACCTACCTTTTTGTGCTGATGTCCTGCTAAACAAGACAGATCTTGGAGAAGAATCTCTTGGCTAATAAAATATGCCTTTTTCCATGGCTGAATATGAAGTGACTCTTACCTTAAAAAACAATGGTCATAATAGGTATTCTGTCACTTACTCTATGTTCTCACAATTAAGTTAGATATCTTGTTTTCTCTTCTGGCAGTTTATAATGATACCTTTATATCTGTCATCTTTTGTCCATCTTGGAAGTGTGAAGAAGTAGTACCCATTTTAATATTTTCTGGTATCCTGAACCTTTATTTAATTTGCCCAGTCTCTCCAACATCATATGCATCCAAAACATTTGAATACATTTTGAATGCTTGCCTCAACTATAATAATCACCTTTCTCCCAACCAGAATTGGTTTGATTGAGATCGAAGTACCATAAACAGCTTAGTATGACTGCAAGAACCTATCTTCTTTGCTCCCACCAACAAAGTAGTTACTATTGCTATATCTTTAGATATCGAAGCAGCTTTTGACACTCTTTGGATTAAGGGCTTGTCCAGGAGTCTCTATACAATTGGTTTTATTTTGTACTGCATCAATAACTACTTTTGTGACAGAACTCTGTGTGAAAGTGTGGTGTGTCTGATCTACTACTACAGTTTTATATAATCGTGTTCTCCAGGGCTCATACACAGTCCTACTATATTAAACACTGTTTTCTGATCGATAAAGTACTGTACTGCATTTTTGCAAATGATGTAGTGATCTGAAGTCAAGAAATGAATGTAGCCTATGTCTACACCATAGAAGATTAGATTACTTGGATAAATGAGCTTCTGAGTGAGGGTTTTGGTTTCAATCAAATTAAATGTAAATATCTTGTATTATTGAAGCACAAAATTGCCCTTTACCCAACTTTTTATTTTTACTTATCTACCGTTGAAAAAAAAAACTTCCAATTTTGTTTCTTAGAGATGACACTGGATATCCATCTCACCTGGAGTGCTCACATTGTTGGACGAATAATCTAACTGTTGTTGATGCCTGAACTTTCTGCATACATTCTGTGACTCTACTTACACTTCTGCTTTATTGCTCTCTCCTGTATCTGTTATAAACTGAACTATGGTTGTGTTATTTATAATTCTGTTTTAGCGTCTAGCATTTCCATCATATCAGTTGGACTCTTAAATTTGCTGTTCTATGTATTTATCTGGAGACTTCAAAATGTACTTCAACCTTTGCATTGCAAGTTGTTGCTGATGAACCACCAGTATGTTTTTGCTGTGACTATCTCTTGGGCCTTCATGGATTTCAACATATTAATCAGTCTGGAAGTACACAAGCTCATTTTGCTGAAAGTCAACAGTATTTCATCAGCTATCATTGATATCGTGGATCAATTTAATACTCACCAGGTGTGTGTCAACCTGCTGAGCATCATTAATTTAGATGCTGCTAGAATATTGAACCTGCTCTTTAAGTCACTTTCCACTCCCTTGGCTACTTGACAATTTATTCATTAATTTCACTCTCACTCAGCTGCCACAAAACGACAGTTTTGCTTCTTCTTGCTTGAAATTCTTATCAGCTCTCTGGTGCACTTTAACTATTTATACTGATGGTTCCTATGACCCTATTTGTGAAGAGACTGCTTGTACCTATTACATTCATATTCTTGGAACTGTCAAATCTTTCCAGCTTTTTGATTATGCAAGTATTCAATTTCAGAATTCCCGGCTCTTTATCTTTCTTTGGCGTAGAATACCTCTGAGATCCTCTTTCGGTTTTTTGTTCTGTCTGGTTCTTTGAACATTTTGCAAGCCTTGATATCTCTTTTCTCTCTTTTTCACTTAGTCTTAATCTATCATTTTATTTTATACTTGTCTCAACTTGGCTGAGTTCCAGGGAATATTGGAATACCTAGAAATGCATGTGTAGACTTGTTGGCTAAGAAGTTTCGACAAGAACCTATCTTTGAATATTTTCCTCTTAATGTGCAATATTTTCAGCATAGCTTCCTTCTACACACTCATTCTCCTTGGACACACTCCTGGACCTATATCTCTGCTACCCTTGGAGGTTTTACTTACAGTATTCGGGCAGCACCTCCAACAAAAATAATTTTATTGTATCACTCAGATATTTACTATACTCCCATCTTCGCCTTGATACGTGAGGTTTCAACTTTATTCTATTTTTTAATTGGGGCTTAGAACTCTCCCTTATGTTAAACTTTTCATACCTCACTGGAGACCATAAATCATATTTTTCTTAACTGCTCCTACTGTTCTGCATCTCGTAAATGTCTTTCTTTAAGCTGTTTTCACTTTGCATATACTCCTTGGAGTCTATGGTTTTCTTGCTCCCTCTCGACTCCAGGTGATGTCTGTTATTTTACATTTTTTGCTTGACACCTCTTTACTCGACTCTATTTGATATGTCAACTTAAAGACCTATCAGCTTTATAGTTTTGTTTAATACTTATCTCCACCAATTAGTCTCTCAAGAGTCATTATACCTAAAACCTGCCAGATCACCAGTACACGTGTCTCTTGGATTACTGTATCTCGCAGTCCTAACCTCCTTTATTAGCTTTACCTTCAATTGTTGATTCATTGTGTGAATGGGCCAACAGATTCAACATGAACCAATAGCGTCCAAAAAACAAAAAGAAACTTAACACACACACACACATTGTGTGCCATTGTATCATCATGTTTAATATTATTAATGTCAATGCTATATCAACTCACAAAGTATAAATCTTTTGTGTATAAGGTATGGATTTTTTTTTTCATTTAATCTATTAAGTGTTTTAGAACTAGAAGTAAATAGATAAATGCTCGAGTAAATTTAATAGTCATCATCACACCAGATTCATGTTTGCATCAGTTTTAAAGGCATTTACTTCACCAAGTCGTGTTTGTAAATGCTAAAATATTCGTTTATCTCTTATCTATCCACCCAAAAGCATTTACGATTACGTACAATAAAGATAATATTTTTGAATCGGACCATTATTCTTTTTCAATTTTACATTTCTGAGTCTTATTGGGATGAGATCAGAATGCAAATTTTATCAAGATACCTATAACACATACACTGTTTATCCACTGATTAGAATGCCATTAAATTGAGGTAGTCTGAGCCCACGAGACCTTATGGTAACACTAACGTTCAAACACATTGTGAAGATGATGTGAGTGTATGTGGAGTGAACGATGAATAATTATTGTTGATATACGTGCTACTATTTATTAATTATATGTCCAAGACATTTCAGATTTGAATAAGGCGCTTTCTTGTGCAGATATAAATTGGACAAACAGATTTCAAAAGAGAGAACTGGATGTCTCTGCAGGCTGTCCTGACATGTATGCCTAATTCAAGCTTTAGTCTCATGTAAACTTTTCAAAAATTCTACTTTTAGAATAAACTAATATCATTTTTAGCTTATAAGCTTATATGAGACAGTGTTAAGAAAACAGAAATATTTGGCATATTTAGGAATATGAAACTGTAGCACATCCACTATGACACTTGCAAAAAATCAAGGGATCAATATGTTATAATGTAAGTACAACCTAAAGATGAGGAAAGGCGAGATGGCGCTGTTAGATATCGATTAGTAAATTTGACAACATGTAACATTTTTGTTTCCTAAATGATACATATTAAAACAACTATTTACAGTATAGGTAAAGCCTATCGAGGTACAATGATAGGCACGAATCCAGACAAATCTAAAACCCTACCAAATTACGCAATTGTATCCCTCATTTCTGGTGTGATTAAAGTTTCACAGGTTATTACCATTACCAAAATAGTATTTCAATGTACTCTACTCAACATTTTCAAAATTTACCTTTCCCAATTTTCCAAGTAGTGACATACGTTTTTCAGGAGCCACCCTTAAGCCGACCAAGTTTAGCGAGATTGAGGAGGCAGTTACAGTTATTTTGGAATCATGTTTCATAACTAGGCAGTGCATTAATTTATGTCTTGGTCTTACCTTTTTTCTAGTGTATCTCATTTGTTCTTTTAAGGAACATAACTGTCAGAAGCCAGCTCAACCAATCTTCTGCATCTGACTGAATTAACATTTTTCTTTTAATTACATAAATAGTTTGCAAGACTATGCCCAATTTGTCGTTTAACTTTATAGGTAATAGGATTTGGTTGTTCTGGTTGAACGTATGCGATTAGAAGAGAGCTTCGTATGAGCATCACATGTGACGCCCAAATCGCATGTTAATGATAATAAGATTAAGTTACTTTCACACAAGAGAAAAGGTAAACCTAGGATAAATACATCTTTTTTTTTTCTTAGTTCATTATATCTTCATTACACATTACACTAATTTTCCAACAAATGTATAATTTTTATGAAACAAAAAACAAGTTTTATGGAATATCAACAATTTATTAAACGACCTAAAACAGGGAAAGGGTTAAATTTAGCTTACTTGAATAATATCCAAAAATATTATATCTATAATTTGACTAACATGCGTTTGCTTAATAAATAAAATTAACTGATTTCGGTTATTCGTTTCCCTTGGCTTATAACTCGAAAAATCAGGTTTTGATACCAGTGGTGGCACAGTACAGATAGGTCACTGTGTAGCTTTGTGCTTAACAACAAATACACACACACACACGCTCGTTTCCCTTGGTTAATTACATGTACTTCAGTAACTGTGTAATTATAGACACACTTACGTCTCCAACACTGTTGTAAACACTTATGAACGTGTAATATAATACTTAATTGTCTGAAATATATACACAGTATTGTAACAAAAGATGACTGTTAAGTGAACAAATCCTTCATTGTTTCTAAATATTCAGCAATGCACGAGGTTAACGTATAGCTTTAGAGACCATACTAGTATTCCTATTTTTTAACGTAGAAATACAATATAGACTAGCATACCCATTAGAAATTGTATTAGTATTAGAAGTTAAGTTTCATTTCAACTAAAATACCATTTCTTATATTGATAAGTACTCGAAAATTTTTAAAATAATTAGCTAAAACCTTCTGAAAATATATTTCTCTTCTTATAATACGACATGCAGTTCACCATAAGCATCACTATAACCAGAAAACTAGATAGCTTTAAAAAAAAAAAAAAGATAGAAGTAGCTTGTTTTTC
This sequence comes from Limulus polyphemus, assembly GCF_000517525.1. Taxonomy (NCBI): domain Eukaryota; kingdom Metazoa; phylum Arthropoda; class Merostomata; order Xiphosura; family Limulidae; genus Limulus; species Limulus polyphemus. Next base: position 72,121 of record NW_013669663.1, read on the forward strand.
ACTTTCCCACTTCGAGTATGTAACATTCAATGCTACATACAGAACAGGCATATTAAGACTTTAAGAGTTTTCTATCCTTGTTGATTCCTATCTGTCTTCATAACGTTGTAGGAATATTTTATTGCAACTTGAAACAGCAAGGTTGTGACATCATTTGGTATATTATATAAACTTCTGTTGTTGTAACATAAAGCAATAACTTGGTCGTAACCATAGTGCAACATCAAAATGTTATTATGGTGAAGAGCTTAGTTTCTGATAACAAAGGCAAAAAATCTTTATCAGGCAAACAATGACGAGATCCTGAGGCCTAGTTTTTGAGAAGTAGAGTGAGAAAACTCGTTCCGGAAAATTGGGTTGACATTCTGAATCTTGCTTTCTAAAGAAAGCAAAAATATAAATTCGTTGAAGCTAAGCTTTTTTGAGATTCTGATACTTACTTTTTTACAAGTAGCCTAGGAAACTAGTTCTAGGCAAATCGTGTTTAGATTCTGAAAAGCGAGAATATAAAACTCGTCAAGGTACACTTTCTTAAAGACAACGAAGGCCTAATTTTTCACAAGGAAGACAAAAACTCGTTACAGGCAAACCTTGTTGAAATTCTAAAGCTGAATTTGTGAGAAGCAGGAACAGAGAACACGTTCAAAGTAAACTCTTTTGAGGTTCTGAGTCTTAACAAGAGAGACCAGGAAAATCGTGGTGAGTTTTTGAAATTCAGCGTTTCGCAAGGAAGACGTGAGAAACTCGTTTCAATGAAACTTTTAAGATTCTAAAGTGTAATGTTTAAAAAGCAAGATATTGCATCTATTTATTTGTCGAGGGATGGGACCAACAGAACTTCGATAGCTATCCAGCTTCTTGCAAAGCATAATCTATTCGATTGTCTAAAATCAAGTTGAAAAGAAATCTGCCATCTTTCCAGATTTTTCTAAAGATCATCTATTAATGTTTCTATAGTTGGATTCTGGAGAACTCCGAGAGTAAGGTTCAACTGAAATCCAACAGCTTTACAGATTTTTTATAAAGAGTCAGCTATATATTTGTTTAAAGGTAGGTGCAGGAGTACTTCGTCAGCTTTCCAGGTTTTCATTTCTCTAAACGCAGATTCAGAAGGATTCCGACAGATTTCAAGGTTTAATAAACCATCATTTATTTGTCTAGAGGTAGGTCCTGGAAAAGTCCTACAGCTTTCCAATTTTTTCTAAAGCATTGCGTATTCGTTTATCTAGAGGTAGGTACAAAAACTGTGGTGGCGGAGGCCGACATGTTGGAATTGATATTGATGCTCTGAAGACGCTTGTTGAGCCTAACTCAAGGAAACACACTCGTGAAATGGTCCTGAAATTGCATGTCTCTCATGAAAAAATACATAAACCTCTAAGGAATATGGGAAAACTCTATAGAGAAATGGTTTGGGTGCCTCACGAACTCTCCGATGATCATCGTTTCCAACATGTGAACGTTGCTTCGTCTCTTCTGGCGCGTAATGCGCGTGATCCATTTTTGGACAGAATTGTCACCAGTGATGAAAAATGGATTATATATGCGAATATTAAACGCCAAAAGCAATGGCTCAGTCCTAGACAAAAACCACTTCCGACTCTAAAACCTGGACTCTATCAGTAGAAAGTGATGCCTTGTATTTGTTGGGACATCAAAGGAGTAATTCATTTCGAACTCCTCAATCCACAGCGAACTGGCAATGCAGAGATCTATAGTCAGCAACTGGAACGTTTAAATAAAACCCTTCATCAGAAATGCCCTTCACTCGTCAATCGGAAAGGTGTTCTTCTCCACGACAATGCACGTCCACATGTGGCACGTTTGACGCAACACAAGATTATGGAGTTGGGTTGGGCAGTTCTCCCCCACCCACCATATTCTCCAGATATGGCACCATTAAGTTACCATCTTTTTTTGTTCGCTGTAACACCATCTTAATGAGAAAACGTATGCAACTGTGGAAGGTGTTAAAGAGAACATCGACCTGTTTTTTACTTCAAAGCCAAGTTATTTCTTTAATGCGAACTTATAACGCTAGAAACCTTGGTTGGCATAGCGTAGATAGTCCATTGTGTAACTTTGTGCTTAATTACAAACAAACAAATAAAAGTAGGCATAATCTATTCGTTTGTCTACAGGTAGGTTCAACAGAACTCCTACTGCTTTCTAAATGTTTCTAAAATATCATATCTTCATTTGACTAGAGTTAAGTTCAAAAGGCCTCCAACAGCTTACCACTACACGAGAGCATACGTACCATAATGATAAAATGAGATTTCTAAAGCATATATTTTGAAAGCTTATGAATTATGCCGCTAAGGAATATTATTTTTGTGTGATCAGTTGGATTGAATTGATATTTATCATATTCATTTCATCACTTACAAATTTATTAGTTTTTTAATTATGAAAAAACTGGCTTCAGTTTCGTCTGATAGAGTTTTTTAATTATGAAAAAACTGGCTTCAGTTTCGTCTGATAGAGTTCAAGCCAACATAGTATGGATGATACTTTCATCATAATTAGAGAGGTTCGACATGTTGAGAGTTTTTAAAACTACCTCAACAGTAGACATCTCATTATCAACTTCACTGATGAACACCAACATAATCATAAACTTTCTTTTTCTTATATCTTTTTTCATAGCGATGACGCAAAATTTGAATGCGAAATTGTCTAGAAAAAGATATTTACAATATTATATCTGAACTTCGAACTTTGTCTTAAAAAAATGACAGAATACTGGTTCGTCAAACATACAAGTTAACCAATAAAGAGATTGAAAATATAAAGGAATGCTTAATAAATAAAATAGTTTTCCAATAAACATTATAGATCAAGTTACTGATGATTATTTAAATACATGGGTCTTTCCTACATCATAAGAAGTAGCCAAACAAAAAATCACTTTTGTGTTATTATATACCAGAAAGCAAGCGATAGAAATTGGAAGTTAGGAAAAATAATCCATTAGAATTAACCGTAAGTAGAATTGTGATGTGTATTTAAGCCAGTGAGTAGATAATCCATTGGAATTAACTGTAAGTAGTATTGTGATGTGTATTTGAGTCAGTGAGTAGATAATACACTGGAATTATCAGTAAATTGTTAACTTGTTTAAGCCAGTGAGTAGATAATCTATTGGAATTAACCGTATGTAGAATTGCAATGTGTATTTAAGCCAGTAAGTAGATAATCCACTGGAATTATCAGTAAATGGAATTGTGATGTGTATTTAACCCAGTGAGTAGATAATCCATTGTAATTAACCGTAAGTAGTATTGTGATGTGTATTTAAGTCAGTGAGTAGATAATCCACTGGAATTATCAGTAAATTGTTAACTTGTTTAAGCCAGTGAGTAGATAATCCATTGAAATTAACCGTAAGCAGTATTGTGATGTGTATTTAAACCAGTGAGTAGATAATCCACTGGAATTATCAGTAAATTGTTAACTTGTTTAAGCCAGTGAGTAGATAATTCACTGGAATTATCAGTAAATGGAATTGTGATGTGTATTTAACCCACGGTTAATTACAATGGATTATCTACTCACTATGTAGAATTGTAATGTGTATTTAAGCCAGTGAGTAGATAATCCACTGGAATTATCAGAAACATGTTAGATATAAAGATCGGATATCTATCTATCAAACATTGAATATTGTACATGCGTGTTCTAAATACAAGTTCTACCACTAGGGCGTTGAAAACACGTATACAAGAGCATGCAAATTTGAGATCCACGTCTTTTTCAAGTATTAAGACTTGCTCTATAAAGTTTTAATGGACCAGTAAATAGAGAAAATTTTAGAATGTTAGACATGGCTGATAATGAAGATAGGTTAAAATCTGTTAATTGACAGGTTTTCAACTGAAGTTAAATTAGCAGAATAGTGCGGTTCACCTATTACTAAAATACGGTTGAAAGGACAAAATATGAAACGTTTAATACCAAATATATCCTGGACCTTTAATTTTAACAAGTTGCTTTACAAGTGAAAAAAAACTATTTCTAGATAGGATCCCAACTATAGAGAAGAAATAATATTAATATTTAAAATGCGAGTTAAAAGATTGTTTATAGTTAAGCACAAAGCTCCACAAGGTGCTATCTGTGCTGTGTCCACCATGGATATCGAAGCCTGGTTTTAGCGTTAAAAGTTTTCAAACATACCGCTGAGCCACTGGAGGGGGTGGTGGCTAAAATAAAATTAACTTAGTAATTATAAACCAATAACTATATTAAGCAATTAACTATATTCTCAAAAATATTAGAAAATCCAATCTTCTTCCGTCTGTAAACTGTATGGTTTCAGCACTACTTCCTCCTGTAACATTATGTTGTTACTAGTTTTAAACATTTAAATCCTGTAGTGTACATTAGTTTCAAGCTCTCTACTTCTACCATGTTTAAATTGTGTGGTATAACTGCTTGTAGTTTAAATTAGTTTCACTTTAATAGTGTATGTTTCAGCAATTTTATTCTTTCAAGTTCGTTTAATTACTTTTCTACTCTGTGTGGTGTCAATGGTTTTAGCAACTTGAATACAGCGATAGAAATAGCGGGACTTCAACTTAATGTTGTCTACAGGACTACTTGTTTTAGCAATTTAGATTCTGGAGAGAAGATTAATTTCAGGCCTTCTACTTCCATCTTTTTTCTATGTCATGTATCCGGTTTTAGTTACTTGAATAATGTTCAAAAAATTAGTTTCGAACCTTCTTCTTCAGTCTGTAATTTGTGTTGTCACTGCTTTTAGCAATTTGAATCTTGTATTCAAGACTAGTTTCAATTCCCCTACTTCCTCTCATGCCTAAACTCTATGTTGTCACTGCTTTTAGCATTTTAAGTCCTGCAGTGTAATCAGAATCAGTTTCAAGCATTTACTTTGGCTTGTAATAGTGTGTTTGTACAGGATTTATTAACAGAACCTTCTTCTTCAGTCTGTAATCTGTGTTGTCACTGCTTTTAGCAATTTCAATCCTGCAGTGTAATCAGAATCAGTTTCAAGCCTTTACTTTGGCTTGTACAGGATTTATTAACAGAACCTTCTTCTTCAGTCTGTAATCTGTGTTGTCACTGCTTTTAGCAATTTCAATCCTGCAGTGTAATCAGAATCAGTTTCAAGCCTTTACTTTGGCTTGTAATAGTGTGTTTGTACAGGATTTATTAACAGAACTTTCTTCTTCAGTCTGTAATCTGTGTTGTCACTGCTTTTAGCAATTTCAATCCTGCAGTGTAATCAGAATCAGTTTCAAGCCTTTACTTTGGCTTGTAATAGTGTGTTTGTACAGAATTTATTAAAAGAAATTTGACCCCTATACTCAAGATTAATTTCAAGCATCTTACTTCATTCCTGGTCTAAAATGTGTTATGTCGCTGGGTTTAGCAATTTGAACTCCGTTATGTAGATTAGTTTAAATCTGTGTTGTTACTTGCTTTAGCAATTTGAATCTTGTATTCAAGACTAGTTTCAATTCCCCTATTTCCTCTCATGCCTAAACTGTGTGATGTCATTGGTTTTAGCAATTTGAACCCTGCTATAAAGTGTTACAATTTTGTTTTAGCAAATTGAATTCTGTAGACAGAATTAGTTTTAAGACCCGTGTTTCCGACTTTACCCTGTGAGGTGTCACTGGTGTAAGCGACTTGAATCCTGCTATGTAGTGTTACAATCTTGTTTTAGCAACTTGAATTCTGTAGACAGAATTAGTTTTAAGACCCGTGTTTCCGACTTTACCCTGTGAGGTGTCACTGGTGTAAGCGACTTGAATCCTGCTACATAGTGGTACAATCTTGTTTTAGCAACTTGAATTCTGTAGACAGAATTAATTTTAAGACCCCTGTTTCCGACTTTACCCTGTGGAGTAAGCAACTTGAATGTTGTAATGAAGATTATTAATATATAAGTTGTTACTGCCTTTGGCATTTTAATCCTGTAGATTAGTTTCAAGCCTTCTACTTCTTTGTCTACTCCGTATGTTGTCATTTGCTTTAGGAATTTGAATCCTGCATTCAAAGTTAGTTTCAAGCTCTCTAATTTCGCCTTTTGATTGGTGGTATGCACTGGTTTTAGTAACTTTGACTATTTAGTCAAAGAATATAGGTTTCAACTCCCTATTTTCGTTTCTAAACTGTGTGATGGCAATGGATTTGGTAATGTGAATCATTTAGTCTATATTAGTTTCAATCCCTACTTCTGTCTTTAACCTGTGTGTTATTATTGGACTTAGAGACCTGAATTCTGTAGACAAGATCAGTCTCAAGCTTCTTTCTTTTATCTCTAAAGATTTTGGGTGTCGCTGGTTTCAGCAACTTGTTTCCTGTACTGTAGCAACATTAGTTTTGAGCCCCTTGACCCATCTATAAACTTTGTTGTCCGTGGGCATAACAATTGAATTCGTGTTTGTCAAGATTGGTTTCAAGCCTTTACTGCCATTTCTTATCTTTGTGTTGTCACTGGTTTAGTGACTTGTATCCAGTAGTCAAGATGAACTTCAAACCCACTAATTCAGTGTTCAAACAGTGAGTGTGTGTGTGCCTCTGGTTTTAGCAATTGGATTTACGTAGCTTTAAGCCCTCCTATTCCGTTTCAGCTCTTATTCTTATCATTGGTTTAAGCAACTTGTATCCTATAATCTAATTAGTTCCAAGCCCCTTCTCCCGTCTGTACTTTCCGCCCCCCAGTGGCACAGCGGTATGTCTGCGGATTTACAACGCTAGAATCCGGGTTTCGATACCCGTGGTGGGTAGAGCACAGATAGCCCATTGTGTAGTTTTGTGCTTAATTACAAACAAACAAACTGTACTTTCTGTGTTGTCACTGGTTTTAGCAAGTCCAATCCTCTGACGAGTTATCACTGTGTTTTTTGTGCAATATTCAATGCCTTTAAAACTTTAAAGTTCATGTGTAGGATACTGCAATAGATTATATGTGTATAGGCCACAGCATAATTTGTTACTGTAGATAATAATTTAATCGTTCGCTAAAATAATTTTTCATTCAACCGATATTACATTTCTTTTTCACGGTGAGGACAAAGAAAATTTTTTAATGAGAAAAATTTCCTTTTTCAGTAACTTTTATGCACGTGTATGGAGCAAATCTCTTGAATCTAAATATTGAAGTCCAATATTCTCAAACTACATCGTTATATGTTCCGGAAAGTTTTGCGTATTTCCTGCCGAAAAAACTTTTTTATCACAGGAAATACATGGTTAAATAATAAATTATTTAAATTTTTTGTGATAAATATCAAAGTTATTAACTAAAGATATATATGCATTTTTGCAAATTTACAAACTCGTAGTTGAAAACTTTCTTTGTTTTCATATTTTGGATAACCGCTTTATAAAATTATCCAAAATGATACTTTCATCAACATAACGGTGTAAATGGACCAGGTATAGTTATTTTTATCTGTGAATTGTCATACGTAAAGTCGGGCAATTACTGTTGGAACATTTTAACAAAAACAGACATTGCGTTGGTTTACTTCTTATCACTGCTGAAATTGGATACAATATAAATATTTCAGCTTTTATCACTGCCACATACTTGTGTAAATTGACAATGTGAATTGGCAATGAAACCTTTCTGACATTTAAAAAAAATAAATGTGTTCAGTAAGAATCTGAAATCGTATCTTATCTTTTATTGAATATCATATATTTCCCTTTCAACCGAGGAAGAAGTATGTTTGAAAACATTTATAATTAATCCTGTAGTGCCAGTTGTAATGAACAGTACATCATCAGATGTGCTTTAAAGTTAATTAGTAATCAGTACCATAAAGTAATCAGTACCATTAGTAATCAGTACCATAAAGTAATCAGTACCATTAGTAATCAGTACCATAAAGTAATCAGTATCATTAGTAATCAGTACCATTAGTAATCAGTACCATAAAGCAAATTAATCAAATTACATATAACCTGAAGAAACGAAATCAATACATTATTAACTTACCACAGCCTCCGTTAAGACTGGTTTGACATAACCAATATCTAATGCGACCTCATTTCTTGTGTTAACAAATTCTTCAAACTTATCGCTGTAGTCCATTTCCACAAACTTACAGTAAGCCAGTGCCAAATCCTGCTTGGGTAGCTGAAGTATTAGTTGTTTATCTCTGTATTTCTCTCCTACAGTTCCCACCCTGGGGACTTTATGGTTCGGCAATTGTGCAAAATATTCCTCTATCTGCGAAACCAAACAATTTAACATTAAAAGGAACATTTAGCCAGAGAAACTTCCACAAATATTCTTAAAGCCAAAATTTCACTTGAATAGCTTATAGAAGATGTAAAAAAAAATATATTTACACTATCATATGTGACATTCCATTAGAATTGAATACAACAAACAACGAAGAAACTAAAAAACAAACAGGCTGAAAACAACTTGCGGAAAATAGACCTTGAATAAAACCAAATAAAACATATCAGTAATAAATTACATAAACCAGACCACGAATAAGATACAGAAAACGCGAAGGCAATAAACTACACAAAACAGATTGTGAATAATCTACAAAAACAAACAGTTAAAAAACACAAAAATAACCCATCAATAAAGTATATAAAAAACACTGAGCAAACTATAATGGACAGACCGTGAAAACAATTAATAAAGCAGAAAAAATAATATACTACGATTATTAAACCATCAGTAAACTACATAAAGCAGAGAAACAATAAATTGAATAAGGCAGAGAAACAATAAACTACATAAAGCAGAGAAACAATAAACTACATAAAGCAGAGAAACAATAAACTACATAAAGCAGAGAAACAATAAACTAAATAAAGCAGAGAAACAATAAACTACATGAAGCAGAGAAACAATAAACTACATGAAGCAGAGAAACAATAGACTACATGAAGCAGAGAAACAATAAACTACATGAAGCAGAGAAACAATAAACTACATGAAGCAGAGAAACAATAAACTACATAAAGCAGAAAAACAATAAACTACATGAAGCAGAGAAACAATAAACTACATGAGGGCAGAGAAACAATAAACTACATGAGGGCAGAGGAACAATAAACTAAATAAAGCAGAGAAACAATA
>NW_013669663.1:82202-98348 GCF_000517525.1 Limulus polyphemus
CATGAGGGCAGAGAAACAATAAACTACATGAGGGCAGAGGAACAATAAACTAAATAAAGCAGAGAAACAATAAACTACATGAAGCAGAGAAACAATAAACTACATAAAGCAGAAAAATAAGAAACTACATAAAGCATAGAAACAATAAACTACATGAAGGAGAGAAACAATAAACTACATGAAGCAGAAAAACAATAAACTACATGGGGCAGAGAACCCATAAACTACATAAAGCAGAAAAACAAGAAACTACATGAAGCAGAGAAACAATAAACTACATGAAGCAGAGAACCAATAAACTACATAAAGCAGAAAAACAATAAACTGCATGAAGCAGAGAAACAATAAATAGAAAAAAAATTGAATAAAGTACACTGACAGTCAAGGAAAACGCACAATTGTTTGTTTTTTATTTCTAATTTTTAGTCAATTAGTATTAATTGAGAAGCACATGTTACATTTAGGTGTATGTGGCCAGTGGATATAGCAGATATTCGGAACAACTGCCCACCACAATGTCCCAGAGCTAACACTACTGTAATGTGCTGTCAAGTCCACCAAATCCGATGAATATGTCCTTCAATAACAGGTATGTCCAACTCCTGCAGCAAAGCATACTGTGGTTCTACATCTGATCCTGCGTTGGGGAGTCTCCTGCCGCTCGTCCTGCAATGCGTGGATCAACTGTTGTCTGTTCTGTGGTCTGGGGTAACTTCTGGAGACGTTGCTGCCTAGCTCATCCCACAGACGTTCAGTGGGGTTGAGATCGGGTGAGTATGGTGACCATGGCACTACGTCAACGTATTCTGTCTGGAGATAATCCGTGATGTCACGTGCAGACTTCAGACAAGCATTGTCCTGCTGAAAAACAGTGACGTTACAGTGGTCTCTGTGGAAGGGAACCACATGGGGCCTTAAGACGTTGTTGACGTAGAGTTGTGCATTCAAGCTGCTCTCGATGACTACCAGAGATGTTCTGTGGTTGCCTGAAATGCCTCCCCATACCATGACACAAGGGTCACCCCAACGATTGATCTGTCTGATGCAGTAGTCGACAAAGCGTTCACCCCGTCTTCTTCAGACACGTTGACGTTCGTCAGGACAAAAAGATCGTCTGTGAAGAGAATTGTCTCTCATGCTGCCTACACCACTGCAGCCTGGTTTGACGACCTGCAGGAGTGAGATCTGGGCCCCTGAAAGATCTACGTCCGTCAAGCCCGTCGTGATGTACAGTCGGACTGTCACGTAGGTGCATCAGATGGATGGCTCTATCCTGACGTTGCGTAGTGATGCGATGCAGTCGTGGACACTGTCGGTCATCAACTGAGCCTGTCAACTGTGGCGCTGGACCAGCCTCATAATGGTCGATTGATTGCATCCCATTCTCTGTGCAATTTCTTGCTGGCTCATACACCTTTCCAGCATATCGATAGCATGGTATTCTCTAGTCAAACCGTATTCGGGTTGCGCAATATGTAGCCCCCCCCCAATTTCCACCCCTACACGCGATCCGCATGAAAATGCCCAATAGCAGAAATGGACTGATTTGGCATATTGTGATCAGGATTCAATGAAACGTGTCAAAAGTGTAAAGGAGTGGTCATTTCACATTGGATGGACCTCAAAAGTTCACATGGGGAATGGGAACCCGGCTAGCAATCTGCAGGTCGTGGGTTCGAATCAGCCGTGGGGCGTTATAATGTGACGGTCAATCCCACTATGCGTTGGTAAAAGAATAGCTCGAGAGTTGGCGGTGGGTATTGATGACTAGCTGCCTTCCTTCTAGTTTTTCACTGCTAAATCAGGGACGGCTAGCGCAGATAGTCCTCGTGTAGCTTTGCACGAAATTCAAAACAAACAAACAAACACACAGGGAATGGAAAGTTGATTTTCAACCGTGGGGAAAATTATTGAAAACAAAAATTATGCGTTTTCATTTATTGTCAGTGTATATAAAAAAAAAACATATAAAAGAGCCGCGAATAACGTACATAAAACATCTGGGAATGAACTGCATAAAATAAACCGGGAATAAACCACATAAAATACATGGTAAATAAGATACAGAAAAAGAACTGTCAATAAACAATATGAAACAGAGCGTGAATATACAACACAAAGCAAACTGTGAATAAACTGTAGAAAGAAGCCGTGTGTTAACTTCAAACAGGAAAGAAAAAATGGCCGTGAGTAAACTGAATAATACAGGCAGTGCGTAAAGTACATATAGTAATCGTGAATAAGTTACAGAAAATTAGCCTTGAATATACAACCTAAAACAGATCGTGAATATATTGAACAAAACAGCATGTAAACAATCTATATAAGCAAGCTGTAAATAACTTAAAAAAAACAGAGCGTGAATATATTACATAAAACAGACTGTGAATATATTACATAAAACAGAGCGTGAATATATTACATAAAATAGAGCGTGAATATATTACATAAAACAGAGCGTGAATATATTACATAAAAAAGAGCGTGAATATATTACATAAAACAGACTGTAAATATATTACATAAAATAGACCGTGAATATATTACATAAAACAGACTGTGAATATATTATATAAAACAGACTGTGAATAATCTATATGAAACAGGTTGTGAATAATCTATATGAAATAAGATGTGAATAAAATACAGAAAACAGGTTGTGAATAAATTATAGAAAACAGGTTGTGAATAATCTTTATGAAACAGTTGTGGATAATCTATTTGAAACAGGTTGTGAATAATCTTTATGAAACAGTTGTGAATAATCTATATGAAACAGGCTGTGAATAAACTACAGAAAACAGGTTGTGAATAATCTTTATGAAACAGTTGTGAATAATCTATATGAAACAGTTGTGAATAATCTATATGAAATAGGTTGTGAATAAACTACAGAAAACAGGTTGTGAATAATCTTTATGAAACAGTTGTGAATAATCTATATGAAACAGGTTGTGAATAAACTATATGAAAGAGGTTGTGAATAAACTATATGAAAGAGGTTGTGAATAATATATATTAAACAGGTTGGATCTACATACCTACTTGTAAATGTATAATTATAGATGGATCTACATACCTACTTGTAAATGTATAATTACAGATGGATCTACATACCTACTTGCAAATGTATAATTACAGATGGATCTACATACCTACTTGTAAATGTATAATTACAGATGGATCTACATACCTACTTGTAAATGTATAATTACAGATGGATCTACATACCTACTTGTAAATGTATAATTACAGATGGATCTACATACCTACTTGTAAATGTATAATTACAGATGGATCTATATACTTACTTGTAAATGTATAATTACAGATGGATCTACATACCTACTTGTAAATGTATAATTACAGATGGATCTACATACCTACTTGTAAATGTATAATTACAGATGAATCTACGTATCTACTTGATTGATATAATATTCACGTTTGGTTTTGTTTGGTTTTTAATTTCGCGCAAAGCTACACAAGGGCTATCTATGCTAGCCGTCCATAAATTAGCAGTGAAAGACAAGAGGGAAGGCAGCTAGTCATCACCACCCACCGTCAACTCTTAGTACCAACGAATAGTGGAAGTGAGAGTCACGTTATAACGCCCCCACGGCTGAAAGGGCGAGCATGTTTGATGGGACGGGAATTCGAACCCACGCCGGACCCTTTCACGTTTGGAAAACAACTAATGTTCTTGAATAACTAAAGATAAAAATAAATCAACAACATTGGTACTTAAATATTAAGGTTTCTCTTATTTATAATGATTTTACATCAATTCCTTCATTTACAATTCACAACAAGCTGGAGATTCTTGTATAATTTATTGCACAAATTCCATTTTTTTGCTATAGTAGCAATGGTGGTTTCTAGTTACACAGACGTCACATGGCTCGCAGTCTATATATTTTTATGTCTACGATTACCTTATAAAAGCTTTTAATTAATTTAAGTTAGGCATTGCCTTAAAAAATGCTCTATCTTCATTTTTCACTTCCAGTATCTGTAACTTCTCTTCCGATAAAGAAGATTGCTTTAACCAAAAACAATCGATGTATGAAAACCTACAACGTAATTCCAAGCACGTTATTTTCTAACAAGCTTATATCTACTCCGTTCTTTAAAATCTCCAGAAAATGCCAATAGGGGAGAACGGTGGCGCCATCCTGTAGTTACTACGCTAGCCTATAGTGTCGAGTTGACACTTTGAATAGTTAATATGTAGTCTATTCGTAATTAATAAGGTATTAATTAATGATAATAAATTCATCAAAATGGAACAGCACTGTCACTATCACTCTACATTACAACATGCTTATGTCCGACTGCAATAAAAGAAATACTTATCTTAAATGTGAAAAAAAGAACTTTTAATTAAATTATATTATACCGTTCTTTATATTATATTCGATGAATTTATTCCTTTGATACAACTATATACTAAATTATTAATGCTAAACTAGACTTACGTATGCTTGCTCTCCTTTTGTTATCATTATTATAAATGTTTCTATCCCCTCTTTTTGCTTTAAATAGAAAAGGTAGAAAAAAGGGGGAAAAATAGATAAAGGGAAAAAGAAAACATAAGAATAAATCATTTATATTATTTTTGTTACCAGTTTGAGTAAATAACTGAATAACATATGTAATAGACTGCCAACTACAGCATGGTAGGTTATACATCTAAGGAGCGGGACCTAAAGGATGACTCCATTAAGCTCGAGCTGTCAGCTTGACTAAGTAGAAAGAAACGGCAGCTGTGTGTGATCCAGTTTAATTCTAAGTAGTTTTCACAGTGAAGGCTAAGTGCGGGTGATAACCACTCACTCCATCCCTGGCACTTCCAGAGAAATGAAGCTCTTCCCAAGTGTATCCTAGCTGTTGACCAACAGCTAGGTCTGTGTGATTACAAACGTATCTCAAGGCACACACTTAAAAAGTGGAAACTGGGAAAAAATGGAGAAAGAAAAGAAGAAAAGTAAAAGAAAAAGGACGAAAACGAAATTTGTCCAGATAACTGGCAATTTCTGTAGCCACCAAATGAGAACAAAAGCTACTGAATGAGAAACACGTTCTAATGGTGGGAGTAAATGCCATGGAAGAAATCATAATATAGAAGACAGTGTATTTTAACTATCGCCAATGGAAGGAAATAACAAAAAAGGTCTTCTAATCCTTGTAATTGGTAACACTTCAAGCTGCCATTCCTAGAAAAACACTAACTAAAAACATATCATGTTAAAGTTGTATATCCACAGTCTTCTGAATCCTCATAAGTACACTTGGCTTTAATGCCCAGAGCTTTATCTGTCTGTACACTAACTGAAATTAAATAGAAAATAATTTGAGGAGATAGTCCAAAACATCAAATGTTTACTATCTAATAATAATGTCCCGCAACAATAGCAGAAAGAGAGAGAAGAAGACTTTTAATCAGCCATAGATTTTTTTCTTGTTACACCTGCTGCATACCTTGAGTTAAAACGTAATCCATTACTATAAAACGCCATTTCGTCTATGGGCTTTCTATATAGAGAAAGTTCATTGTGAGTAAATGGAGGATGGTGGTGAGGAAAGAAATGAATTATTCAGAAAAGTAAATGTGGTAGACAGCGGAAATATGGAAAACCTGGAAAGAGTATGGACACACTAAAGCATACATCAAGTCCAACAATTGTTGGTAAAGAGAAAGTGAGCTTAGGCAGAAAAAACGCAGAATTTATGAAAACCACCTCAGAATCTAGAAAATAACAGAGACGTAGACAAGCAATATGGGACACCTGCCAATTTCTTTCCCTAAAATCTAAATTTCAGCAATGAGATCCAGCAGACCCTAGTATACTAAACAAATAGTTTAAAACTGGTGTAAGTTATGAAACCAGTATCAATTGTACGTGTGTTAAAACCACAGGAGATAAAAGGAATAAATAGTGAATGTCTAAGTACTGATGATAAAAAGATAACGTCTTGCAAAGATATACAAGCCAACTATAAGAAAATTGGACTCTGTGAGATGTGCATGACAGAAAGTAAAACACGGTTCATCTGGGATTTGACCCACTAGCAGCACTGGATAAATTGGAGCAACAAAGAAAGATCCTTAATGAGGCCCAGATGGAGTGAGTTACTTCAAATTCAGAATCCTCTTCGTGGAAAAGAAAGTAGAACTAGCTGAAATAATTAATTTGTCAATGATGAAGAAAAAATCGAAAAGAATCTCACAGACTGCTCAGTGATATTATTGTTCTACACCTTACAAAGGTATATAAACTAATAGCAATTTTAAATATATAAATACATCTTATGGAAAAGGTAGCAGCAAAAAGACTTACACAAAACATTGAGGAGTGAGAGACTGTCCACCTACCAAGAGGCTCACGACCTCAAATGTCGAGGCAATCACACACAACACCCAGCTGTGTATGCATGCAGCCATCACAGCACTGCACTGTTGGGTTATTTGACCTTGAGGATGTCCACAATCAAGTGCATATTGGCAATGAAACTAAAAGCTCTAGACGTCTTAAGCATTCTCATATGATGGGTATTTGCTATATTGGACAACAGCAAAATCAGTTGTAAATGGAGATAAGAAATTGTTGAGATCGGCTGTGGCTTGCCACAAGGATCTCCACTAAGTCCTTTCCTCTTCAACATATACACAACTGACCTTGTTAATCCATTGGAGTGACACCATATGTGTATGTTGATGATATAATTGTTACAAATATCTCACACACACAAATGGAAGAAATGAAGGTCTGCATAAAGTAAAAAAAAAGTCTCCACCCATGAACTATAGATAACAAAATGTCCATCCCATCAGATATAGGCTGTTTGATGTTGACTACCATGTTGAAATATATACACAAACGAATTTCATATAATAACTCTTCCATTTGTGTGTGAGGTAGTGTCTTACCATTTTCAAATAACCTGTAACCCAGAAAGTATAGCAAAAGAACTTAATTAAGTTTATGATAGCAAAAGTCATAAAAGGAATAGAACATAGAATCCGCTTATGTGGATCAGCAGAATGGTCAGCAGTGACCAAGTTCTGAAAGGTTCAAAATGCAGCAATAATAATAGTAAAATGAGCAACCAAGCTAACATCCTTCACTTTTGGTCAAGTGCTACTCAGAAGAAATGCAACTATATGTATCATTCATTATGTTAGCACTTGAGAGCGAGGGCTGATGAAGCACTAATAAATAGATTGAAATCAATCAAATCATGGAATAATGAAGCCAAGAAGGTTATAGAAAAGATATTCCTAATGGAAAACATCGGGATTAGTGAGTGGGTCCAGACAAATAAACATGAATGATAAAGATAGCCAAAATCATATAACAGATATATGAGTAGTGAGTAAACTGAGGAAAGGTTGTCATCTACTGTTTCAATGATCAGCAGCAAAAATGGATATCCAGCTCATCCAGAGAAATATGTGAAGCAAATGAGGATGCATATGTTGAGTGGCCAGTAAGTCTTAAACATCTTGAAAAACTCTCTAAACCACGTCACAAAAACTGAAAGCAGGTTTTTCCGAAGGCCACAAGTAAGACATCTGATAATGATTACGTTTAGGCCACATCAGGATATCACTCAAAGAAAAAGTGGGCCACCTATTTGTTTAGGCTCAATCCTTCGATTCCTGGTAGGTTCTCTGAATGATGTCATCAACAAAATAGCATGCACAATGGAGGAAGAGGAAAGAGATAGAACAAGGGGTACATTAGTAAAATGAAAAGCTAGAGGGGAAAAAGGTAGAATTATTGAAGTGGAGAAAGCAGGAAAGTATGTGGAGAAGGCAGATGATACTTAAATGAAATTGAATTGGTAATTAATACCAGAAGAACCTTGAGGAGGTTGCATAAAATAACAGTAGAATTAATAACATTAAAATACTCTTATTTTCATTGTGTTCCTGATGATAAAAATAAATGTACTTGTACTAAATTATAAGCAATAATTAATCCTAATAAGGTTTAAAGAAAAGTGGTTTCTAATGGTAGGTGATTCATAATTAGAAATGATGCAATGCTAGTTTGTCTATGCCTGACATACATATGAGAGGAATATCTGCTCTGCTCTAACCATACATAATTTTGAACCGATAGATTAGAAGATGGCAGCTAGTCAACACTGCCCATTGCTAACTCTTGGATGACTCTTGTCACAAGGAATAACGAGATTTGCCCATCATTCTTATGATGTACCCACAGCCCCAGAGTTCGGGCGCGATTTGTTTTGCAAAGGACGACTATAACGGAGCGTAAGCTAGCCACTGACTATAAAACATCAGATTTACAGTCCTACATGTTAATCACTGGGCTGCGCTCTGTCCTCAAATTTTGCATAGAGTGATTATTGTTTATATATTTATCAGTCAATTCATCCAATTTGAATGTATAAGTTTTGCTCAACTTAGGCAGTTTAATTATTCAAAAACGTTAGTGACTCCTATTTCTATAGCAGTTTTCTTGAATTCTAATTTCACATGAGTTCCAAAAATACATATTCTCTGTTGTTGTTTTTTGCAATAAGGGTTAGCTGTTTACCTTTTCTGTTTTCATGGAGGTTAGGTTGGGACTTTTGTTGGTGTTTTGGATAGACATTCTAGAGCAGCGGTTCTTAGTCTGTAGTGAGTGAGCCACTGGTGGGTGTTTTCATGGGCTTCCATCTTGTGACATGTGGAAATGTTACATTATTGCTGAAGGGAAGTGGCAGCATAGTTTATTGATCCCAATGTGTCTGGGAACAAAACGGTTTGAGAACAACTGCTCCAATGAACATTTAAGGAATTCTTGATTAGATTTAATAGAAATATCTACTGATTATACATTATATCAAACTTCGTGTTTTTAGCCTAATCCAGAAATAAATTCAAACAATTAAAAATTTGTTCTATGAAAAAATCCATGACAATATCTTAGCCGCTCTGTGGTTTTGAAAGTATACGCACATAAAATCAAAACATTCTAAAAGGGTAAAAGGTTACGAAAAGGAATATTTATCATTTTGTCAATTTGGTGCTCGCCAATATCATGGTTAGTCAATATGTGTATGCCTCTGAGACAAATCTAGGAAAGAAATGTGAAAGTTACTGGTTGTTTGTTTGTTAAATTGATCATATGATGCTAAATATTCAAAACTAACTCGTACTAACTAAAAATAGCAGAAGTGGAAAAACTAAGCCCGGCTAACAAGTTTCTCCTTCTTAAAATAACATTAGCTGACAATATGTAGTGATTTAGTCCTATTTAACATATGGTTTTGTATAAAATTTTAAGACCATAAATGTTCAGCGAACGTGATTCACTATTTCTTCAAAAATAATTATTATGAGTGAAAGAAAAACTATTTCTTAGGCCCGAAAAATCACAGTTTTATCTGGAAATTGTTAGAAAACTAAGGAAAATAAATATAAATTTCATGTCTGAGAATTATCACTAAGATGTTTATGTTTTATCTAACATATTCAAAAAATATAAACATTTTGGCTCAGTCCATAGTATATAACGAGAGGTAATACTCTTCGATATGTTAGAAAACGGTTACCGGTGAAAACACTTTTATTAGTAAGATTTACTGATGATGGGTAGTGCTCTTGATACCGGGCTTAGCCAAGGGTTGCTGAGGAGGGGTAGTATTTCTTGACACCAGGCTTAGCCAATGGTTGCTGAGGAGAGGTAGTACTCATTGACACCAGATTAGCCAAGAGTTGTTGAGGAGGGTTAGTACTCCTGACACCAGGCTTAAACAAGGGTTGCTGAGGAGAGGTGGTACTCCTTGACACCAGGCTAAGCCAAGAGTTGCTGAGGAGGGGTAGTACTCCTTGACACCAGGCTTAGCCAGGGGTTTCTGAGGAGGGGTAGTACTCCTTGACACAAGGCTCAGCCAAGAGTTGTTGAGGAGGGTTAGTACTTCTGACACCAGGCTTAGCCAAGGGTTGCTGAGAATGGGTAGTACTCCTTGACACCAGGCTTAGACAAGGATTGCTAAGAAGGGGTAGTACTCCTTGACACCAGGCTTAGCCAAGGGTTACTGAACCCCTCCTCAGCAACCCTTGGCTAAGCCTGGTGTCAAGGAGTACCACCCCTCCGTACCACCCATTCTCAGCAACTCTTGGCTAATCCTGGTGTCAGGAGTACTACCCCTCCTCAGCCTAAGCCTGGTATCAAGTAGTACTAACCCTCCACAACAATCCTTGGCTAAGCCTGGTGTCAAGGAATACTACCCCTCCTCAACAATCCTTGGCTAAGCCTGGTGTCAAGGAGTACTTTCTTGACACCAGGCTTAGACAAGGGTTGCTGAGGAGGGGTAGTTTTCCTTGTCACCAGGCTCAAGGGTTGCTGAAGAGGGGTAGTACTCCTTGACACCAGGCTTAGCCAAGGGTTGCTGAGGAGGGGTAGTACTCCTTGACACCAGACTTAAAGAAGGAGTACTGACCTAGATTGATGACCAGAGACAGAATTATCTGATTCCTGGCGTACTAAGGGTTATTGAAGAAGGTTAGAATTATTTATACCAATCCAGGCAAATTATTTTTAAAAATCAAATATTTTGTTTCCTTTGTTTACAGAAAATGCCACAGAAAACATTAACATCTTATAGTTTAGGATATTATAAAAATGGAACAAAAATTTATTGAAAGAAAAAATGCTGAAATATTTTCTTGCTGTTTTGTAGCACTCATGTATTTATTCCAATCTTTTATAAAGAAACTATGAAAATAAACAAAGAAGGAATCATTCTTATGAATGGAGACTAATTATTCCAATATTGCAATTTTATAATAATAATTATAATTATTATAATTCCCTTAACAAGGCACTTTACCAAGCATGACACAGCTGTACTTCTTATTTAACAGCTCTGTCTAATATAGCCATAAAAAAAGATGAAAAGTAGTTTTACCAGATTGCACGAACTGTATTTATTATTAATATTACACTGTATGGTGAGTGGTTTGTTGTGATTTAACGTCTTTGTCTAATATAGACATAAAAAAGATGAAAAGTAGTTTTACTAGATTGCACGAACTGTATTTATTATTAATATTACACTGTATGGTGAGTGGTTTGTTGTGATTTAACGTCTTTGTCTAATATAGACATAAAAAAGATGAAAAGTAGTTTTACTAGATTACACGAGCTGTATTAATCATTCTGATAATAATTTCACTGTGTTATAACTGCAACGAATATATATTTATTGTAAGAGGTACTTGTTACTGGTCAGATAACAGCTAGAGTTTAATGACACAACAGTTCCTTTGTAATCTGACACCAACATTAGTCGTTACTATAGTTAGTCCTTTCTCCTCCGAAGTTTTACGGGACTGTTTAATCAACGATAACAATATAATATTTTCACTCTCGTCAGCACCACTGTGGTAGGTACTCAGTGAATAAGATAATGTGTAAATTGTTTTCCAGACACACGATAAATAAACATATTTGTATATTTTATTTCTTACAATATTAAGAGATCTCTTTTCGTCAAGTTTAGCTGTTGTACATAAATACTTTATTAGCAAAAGCTTAGACTTATATAATTTATCTTAAAACATCTTCAAAAGCTGTACACACACACATGCAACTTTCAGAACTAGAATGACATCTAAATGTAATACCCACGTTAGTGAGAATGCTTAAATGTTTAAAATATTCCTAAGACAGTTGTGACCAGTTTGTCTAACATTTCTGAAATTCACTGAAACTACAATCTTACAAGAAATGACAGCTCTTCTAATCCGTATAAAATGTTACAAACAATTTCCAGTAACAACAAACATTCCAGATCACCATTATGATGGATTTGACAAACCTGCCATTACAGCCTATATGGAATCACCCAGTCTCTCTTTCTTGTTTTAACAAAGATAGATTAACAACACAATGTTTCTCATATTCACAGTGTTTGAATTTTGTACATTTTCATTTAACAGATTATTATCCAGCTCTGAACTGCGATTTTAACGTTATTTTGATTAATTATTTGATTTGTTTTAACATAACAAATTAACAGCATATGTTTTCTGAACCGACCCCATTATTTTAGCTTTGCAAATTTGTAAGCATTCCGATAACCAACTGAGGGACCAACTTTAATTGTATTGCGGAAGTTTACGTTCTCTCTTTTTACACAGGCACAGCCGCAAAATATAGAATGCGACTTTGTGGTACCGATATACGAAAGATGAACACTTTGATTGACAATCCTGTGTGATCACCCCTAGTACACGTCCAGCCCTGTACTTTAAAACAGTGCCTATCGATGGTAAGGGAAAATAACCAATATTTTAAACGCTTTTGCTGAATAGTTATAACACTAAATATACGAACACCAGCATTTATGCATATTAACATAGAATACCCTCGCCCCATTGTGGTGTTCCAAGGCCTTCTCATGATTCACAGGCCTAAATCTACAGATAAATCTCCTCCATTATATTAAATTATTTCTGTGGTTATTCAAAGAGGTCCACCAAAAAAACAAGTCTCGCTAAGACACTAGCTAGTGAAAACTAAGTACGTATGTTTATTTTTGTTAAATTTCCTTGCTTGTGAGAGGGGTATAATCATAGTATTAAACATGATTCCCCCGTGATCCCGAAGGAGGAAGACAACACAAAATAATTGGCCAGATTCTGGTTCACCGACTCTGTAATATTAAACATGATGCCCCAGTGATCCCGAGGGAGGAAGACAACACAAAATATGTGGCCAGATTCTGGTTCACCGATTCTGTAGTATTAAACATGATGACCCAGGGATCCCGAGGGAGGAAGACAACACAAAATAAGTGGCCAGATTCTGGTTCACCGACTCTGAAAACGTATTCCTTGACCCTCGTCATGTCTCAGTGGTCAGTGAATTGTATACTCCTTGTTACTTCCTTGACAATGTGGCTACACCATATACAGAAGGATAGCCCCCAGGGCACATCGAGTCCTTCTATCATGTTTGGACCTGCTACCTCCAAAACTGTAGGATGAGCTCTCGAACAAACCAATAGATTCACAAATTCATAAACACCTAATGTGAATTAACACAGGATAGTAGTTAGGGTGACTGTGTGCCCAAAAGATGCCACCTTATTGTGGGTCGCTATCTGATTAGAGATCAAAGGATGCCGTCTGAGGGTTACGTAACTGTTACTTATGTTACCAGAGGGCGATTCCTGTCCAAAGGATGCCACATCAATGGGGGTCGCCAGGTAAGTGGAGATCAAAGGATGCCACCTAAGGCTTACAAAACTATTACATAATACGCGGAATTTTACACACCGACTTGTACAGAAAAAACCTACAGACCGACGTCAATACCTTCACTATAAAAGCTGTCAACCGTCTCACACTAAATGGAACATTACCTACAGTCAAGCCCTTAAAATAAAGAAAATATGCTCCAATGAAACAGAATACAGAAAGCACACCAAAGATCTAAACAAACCATGTTACAATGAGGATATAAAGATACCGAAATCGACAGAGAGATCGAAAAGGCTAACAACACTAAGCAGAAAAACATCCTAAAACAGAACAATACTAAAGTTTCAAATAGAATTATTCTGATTATTACCTATCACTTTAAACTCAGAAACGTTTCACAAATTCTGAAAAATCATTTTCATCTCCTACAACTGAACGATCGTCTTAAACAGATATTTCATGAAGTTCCCGATGTCTCCTTCCGAAAAAAAGCAGAACTCTAAAAGATATCTTTGTCCACATAAAAGTAAATTACATCCCACCAAAAAATGTTTGTCGTCCATATAATAAAGCCCGACTCATTTTCTGACAAACACAATCAAAGAAACTTTAAAATATTGAAAGAAATCATTTGTGTAACACAAAACACCATTTACCTTATATAGTGTAAGAAATGCAATCACCAATATGTAGGACATACACAAACAACTCTTAGAGAACGTTTTAACAACCATAAATATTCTATTAACACCGAAAAAGATCCTGTTGCTCACTTTAACCAACCCGGTCATTTCATTAACGATGTTACTGTCATCGGTATTGAAACAGAATTCAAAACTAAAACTGATAGAGAAATAAAAGAAGCTTATTGGATCGCTAATTTAAAGACTGTCCAACCTTGTAGAATTAATCTAGATCCTGGAATCAGTGATCTCCGTTCATTGGTTTCATTTCTGTCAGAAAAATAATTTTTATTCTTTACTTATTTATTTAATGTAGTGTGAACCCTAACTTTCCTAATACTTACTATTTATTTAAGATAATTTTTCATACCTGTTTGTATAAATTGATTAATTGAACATCTTTCTCGATCAGTCTCAAGGTGTCACCTTTATTTTACTTAAACACTTAAGAATAGTTATATATATATATATATTTAGCCAATCATAAGGCAACATATCCCTTAAACCTTCTTACATAGCGCTATCGTCGCCGGCTACATTGTATCGGAAATAAAACACAACAGTACATGGAAAAATATACTAAACTTTTCCTTGAAAACCGGAGACCTTCATGACGTCACTCAACTCCCTTTATATATCGATTACAGTTTGCCCCTGAAGAAGAAAGGTCAACCTTTTGAAAGCGCTCGGGTTATAGGGTTTTTATGCCGACATATGAAAGTTACATAACCATTACGTAATATATACACCTGAGGGTTATATAAATATTACGTGACGGTAATATTACCTGACGGTTAGATATCTGTTACGTAATCGGCACCAGAGAAAGCAGCTGTGTTAAATTCATCGTTCCAGGGAGCAAACCATCAGAAAGTAAGGTAGATTAACATGACTTTATAAACTTTTGCTTTATAAACAAGATTAAATCTGCTATTTTAATCTTATTCATCTTCTAGTTTCACTTATATATTACGTATATTTTACAAAGGCAGATGGTGTTTC
This sequence comes from Limulus polyphemus, assembly GCF_000517525.1. NCBI lineage: Eukaryota > Metazoa > Arthropoda > Merostomata > Xiphosura > Limulidae > Limulus > Limulus polyphemus. Next base: position 97,116 of record NW_013669663.1, read on the forward strand.
TATGGGCGAATGGTCTTACTAACGATAGTGTTTCTATAAGTGGATAGTTCATTCTAAGGTGTCTCAACATGTGATTACGTGATCAATAACTAGATTTAAGTATATATCCTAAAAAGTTACAAGTAAAACCATAATTGTAACGAGACAACAATTATAGTATAAGGTATTACGTATGTGAGTTTCTATCGTACATACTATCTCAATCTATCCATTATATCAACGAGACAACTATTATAGTATAAGGTATTATGTATGTGAGATTCTATCGTACATACTATCTCAGTCTATCCATTATATCAACGAGACAACTATTATAGTATAAGGTATTACGTGTGAGATTCAGATGGTATGTACGATAGAAACTCACATACGTAATACCTTATACTATAATAGTTGTCACGTTGATATAATGGATATATTCAGATGGTATGTACGATAGAAACTCTATCCATTATATCAACGAGACAACTATTATAGTAATACCTTATAATAATATGTACGATAGAAACTCACATACGTAATACCTTATACTATAATAGTTGTCTCGTTGATATAATGGATAGACCGAGATAATATGTACGATAGAAACTCACATACGTAATACCTTATACTATAATAGTTGTCTCGTAGATATAATGGATAGATTGAGATAATATATACTATAGAAACTCGCATACGTAATACCTTATACTATAATAGTTGTCTCGTTGATATAATGGATAGACCGAGATAGTATGTACGATAGAAACTCACATATGCTCAATCTATCCGTAATACCTTATACTATAATAGTTGTCTCGTTGATATAATAGAAACTCACATACTTCGTACATACTATCTCGGTCTATCCATTGTATCAACGAGACAACTATTATAGTATAAGGTATTACGTATGTGAGTTTCTATCGTACATACCATCTAAATCTATCCATTATATCAACGTGACAACAATTATAGTATAAGGTATTACGTATGTGAGTTTCTATCGTACATACCATCTGAATATATCAATTATATCAACGAGACAACTATTATAATATAAGGTATTACGTATGTGAGTTTCTATCGTACATACCATCTGAATATATCAATTATATCAACGAGACAACTATTATAATATAAGGTATTACGTATGTGAGTTTCTATCGTACATACCATCTGAATATATCCATTATATCAACGAGACAACTATTATAATATAAGGTATTACGTATGTGAGTTTCTATCGTACAT
>NW_013669664.1:0-3508 GCF_000517525.1 Limulus polyphemus
CTTGAGGAAAATAATTTATGATAAAAATCGACGATTCAAAAAAGTGGTCAATTTTATCTTTTTTAAAAAAAAAATCTTCGGAAAACTTTACAGGTTCATCTTTTATAAAGTTCCGTGAACCTGGTCATTCTATATCAATAAACCTTGACCGTTTGTTTGTTTTGAATTTCGCGCAAAGCTACACGAGGGCTATCTGCGGTAGCCGTCCCTAATTTAGCAGTGTAAGATTAGAGAGAAGGCAGCTAGTCATCACCACCCACCGCCAACTCTTGGGCTAATATTTTACCAACGAATAGTGGGATTGACCGTCACGTTATAATGCTGAAAGGACGAGCACGTTTGGTGGGACAGGGATTCAAATAAACCTTGAGAAAAATGTCTTTAATATTGAAAAGTAATTACTGTGGACTTTTATTAATATTACTTGGATCTTACAGTTGGAAAATATAGTACTATCAAATTAATTTGTCAGCTTTTATGTAAAATTGCTGGCATTAAAATTAATCATCAGTTCTATCAATTTTTCTAACTGATAGTAAGTCACAATCCTGAGATATCTCAGGACATTGAAGAAGTTCTACCAGTTTCTCTTACTGTCAATTAATCTTATTTTTAATAATCAACTGATCACTTAATCAGTCATACGAGTTTCCTTTACTATGAACATACTTTACTTTTGGCAACGTTTGGTTTATTGAGTTTCGCGCAACGCTGCACGAGGGCTATCGGCGCTAGCCGCCCCTAATTTAGTAGTGATAGACGTCAACTCCTGGGCCATTTTTTACCAACGAATAGAGGGTTTGACCGTCACATTATAACGCCGTCACGGCTAAAAGGGGCAAACATGTACTAACGAATAGAGGGATTGACCATCACATTATGACGCCCCCACGGCTGAAAGGACAAGCATATTCGACGTGACGGGGATTCGAACCTCGAAATAGAGCGCCCTAGCAACCAAGCCATGTCAAGACACTTTTGGTATCTTTTATATCCCAAACTTCGATAGCTCTTACGTTTAGCAAGAGCAGAGCACTATCAAGTCAATATTTAATTTTTGTAACTAACCAGTTTGAAAACAGCGTATTAAGTAGTTAGTGCAAGTACTTTCCTGACTGTCAGTTAAGTTGTTATATATGGTAGCATCCAGTGCCGTCTAATCAGAGATGTCCGTGTTAAAAAGTTTCGTAACTTAAAAAGTGACATTGAATTAGGTTTCCTAAAATTCAGTAAATTTGTTTAGTATCAAAAAATGAATAAAAATAGTGAACTCGTTACGTGTAAGGTACTTTTTTTAAAGCTGTTCGAACTGAAAAAAAAGCTATTCACCAGATAACGATAATATATTTTAACCTTGACAGCTTACAGTTAACGACTGGTTTTAAAATAAATTATCAAAAATCTGTTCTTTAATTTTCTTTTGCCCGTCTCATGTCACATTCCCACCCCGTTTCTAATGTCATTCACAGTTTCAGGTACTTCTTACAATAACAACCAGAGCTAATCTCCAGAGCACATTCCAGCATTTTCTATTGGGCTATTTGCACTCTGTCCACCAAGGGGAATCGAACATCGAATTTTAACATTAAAAGTCCGTACACTTACCAGTGACCTACAATGGAACACAGAGCTCGGAATAATTAGAAACATAAAAAGTTGAAATTTAGAGTAATATTGGAATTTATATATAGATATTTATTTATTTATTCATTCTTTCAAGTTCAAATTATTTCGGTCGAAATAACGATTGACTTGATATACATGTACATAGTCTAATCAAGACGTATTAATATAACGAATCATTGCAAGCATCTCTAAAGCCAATTTGTTATGATAAATCTTGATTTTTTTTATATCGACTCGAGTCTAGAACAGTGGTTAAGGCGTCCACGAAATTACCGTATCAAAACTTTGAAACACAAACCGCCTGCAACTATAATCTATCCAATCACAAGACTTTATTCTCCGAAAGTGTGAAAACAATTCCAAAGTTCAAATAATCATTACACACCAGTCTTGTTTATTACAAAAATAAGACACTTCACTCTTCTAAATTGTTGTGCTGAAGGTTTTATTTCTTTGCTCTTTAGCATCGATGTTTTTAAACTTATGTAACATGAACGAAAATACCAGGTCAGAGTGTTTTTGTTTGTAGTTAAAGCACCAAGCTACACAATGGACTATCTGTGCTGTATCGAAACTCAGTTTCTAACGGTAAACTCAGCAGACATACTCTTGTGCCACTGGGGTGGACAAGGTCAAAGACCACTCATTTTCAGGCAGTCACTCCTAATTAGAACTACTGACCAGAGCGAGCCGGTCAGCAGCGCCCGTTACCTGTGCTATTACTCCTGATAGTTATCCCTAATTTAGAGCTTTTGATCAGAGGAAGGTGAAGCAGTCAGCAGCACCTGCCGCCTATCTTAACCGTATAGCGAGATTGATTACCACAGTTACAACACTCACGCAATGACGAATCATATTCAGAGGCATGTCTTAAGATTTTTTTTTTAAAAAAGATAAAATTGACCACTTTTTTGAATCGTCGATTTTTATCATAAATTATTTTCCTCAAGACGGTGGTCAATATTCTGATTCTCGTTTTTTATTCGTTTCTATCGCTAGAGTTTTGTTTCCTGCTAATGTTAATCGCTTAAATCGAGATATGTAAAAATGTGCTTGTATCATACGAGCTCGAGAACGACAAAGTAAAGCCAAGAAATTCATACCAAGAAATGAGGGAGCAAGAGTGCTGACTGGTTACTGTATACTTTTCATAGCTCCCACGCCATAAATGGCAACATGTAAACTGCGCGACTATTTCAAGAAATGCGAGTCATGAGTGGCGCCACTAACGATCGTGAAGTTGTGGGGATCCAGTTGATGTGAATGTTAATTTCGAGAGAGAAAAGAGAGAGATATCTGGTTGTCCCAGGACTAGGGACCAACGACTAACAACCTACTGAGGTAGGTTTATCTTCTATTTTGTAGACTGACCCTAAATGACCGCTAGTCAGTTCGATTATTTTTTGTAATATTTATGTAACTGTCAAATTTATTTTCGTTTTTTCCTTCGTTCTGCAACTGATTCTGGTGTATTGTCACATTAAGTTAACATTGTACCCTGTAGAGTCGTCTTCTGTTATACCTTCTAAACGCAGACGGAGAAAACATATATCCAGGGGCATGTTTAAGCACAATTTTAATCGTTACGCGTGCGTAGCTGTTATAATTATACGATTTACAAGTCATTTACAATTAATACCAATTTGTTATTCATTTCTAATGCGAAGCTTTAAACTGGAAAGATACGGTAAACGAGTAAAGACTGCAAATATATTTGTTATTTATTTCTGTCGTAAACACTAAACTCTACCTTTAGATAACACAGGAGTTGCAAGTATGTATTTCACTGTCTTAAACACTAAATTCCACCTTTACATAACACAAGAGTTGCAAGTATTTATTTCTGTCGTAAACACTAAACTCTACCTTTAGATAACAACGC
>NW_013669664.1:3637-6719 GCF_000517525.1 Limulus polyphemus
TGTAACAGTTATCAAATTCGAATCATGTTCAGAGGCATGTCTTAATGTAACAGTTATCAAATTCGAATCATGTTCAGAGGCATGTCTTAATGTAACAGTTATCAAATTCGAATCATGTTCAGAGGCATGTCTTAATGTAACAGTTATCAAATTCGAATCATGTTCAGAGGCATGTCTATGTAACAGTTATCAAATTCGAATCATGTTCAGAGGCATGTCTATGTAACAGTTATCAAATTCGAATCATGTTTAGAGGCATGTCTTTATGTAACAGTTATCAAATCCGCTTTTAGTGCATGTTTACAAAACGAAGGGTAGTTTACGAAGTTTATTCTTTTCCCCAATGTTAAGAAATTGGAATTTTAAACCTGAAAGACAGCTCATGTATACGTGGGCTAAATGGCCAGATCAGAGACCCCTAAAAGTAATTCAGACATAGCCGTCCTTAGTTTTCAACTTGTGCCGAGCAACACCTGCCGCCATAAGGGCTTTCTTCGGCTTTTTGAACTTAATGACAGGTCAGATTGTTACTTTTATAATGCGCTCAATGCTTGAAAGTGCAGATTTGTTCAGTGGTATTACCTCTCGAGTCTCGGATCGTTTGACCTGCAGTTCGATACACTAACTAACAGGTCACACATATCACGGTTGAGAATTTAAATTAATGTGATTACGAGATGTACCTTTTTAAAAATCTGAAAAAAAAAAGACAAACTTTCTAATTAATACATACGATATAATCGTGAATAACAAAGGTTTTTCTACTATCTTCGCTAAATCTGTCCTCAGCCAATTGGGTATAACAGGGTAGAAATAAGTTATGTAAAACGTTCCCACTCTGCAACAGTTACCTAATAAATGTAATTTGTAAACTCCAGTAATAGCACAGTAAACAAAGCCAAAACACTAACAATTCTATAGTTGTCAAGTCTCATTTCCACAGATACGGCAACAGCCGACTTTTTTTTTCCCACCTTCTTTCTTTCTTTAAGTTACTATAACAACGTTTAAGTAGCCGCCATTTTAAAACCACTTAGTGACAAACGATTCTTCTTGAACACGACTGTAGACAGTTCGGCTTGTTTTGTTTAACTAAACAATGATACAATGAACACGGAAAAAAGTTTAGGTTACATTGTTTTCAGTCTGAGTACACGTGTTCTACAACTAAAACAACAAAGACAAATCTTGAAACATTCAGTGCAAGCATAAATATCAAAGTAGGGCGGGCATAAAGAAGAAATCAGAAATCCGTTGAGAAATGTCACGGCCATAGACAACTGGGGATGAAATTCTCGTGAGCCCATAAAAAAAAAAGAAAAAAAAAGGCCGATTTACAATATGCATGTTTTTTGGCAAACTTAGGATACTTTAACATCATACACAAGAGTAAACAGAAAACACACACACACAGATACAATCGGAGAAAGTCCACTTTATTTTACATGTGTGTGTAATATGCCAGTATTGAACAAGTATTAATGGCTGGAATCATTTATAATGACATGTGGCCTAGCTGGCTGTTTTTAGAGCAAAGCTACATTGGACTATCTGCTGTGTCCACCGTGGTGAATCGAACCCAGGATTTTAGCACTGCAAGTCCATAGACTTACCTCTGCCCCATCCGGGGGGAGGGGAAGACATAATAACAATGGGAAAAAATTGAATATCGGTTTAAAATATATATACAAATAAGAATTAACTCGATAAACTTCACAGTAAGGAAGACACCAAGTCATATTACTGTAACTTAGCAATGATGGTCACTCTCAGATAGCTGTTCTTTTATTAGGTTAAAATGTTCGCATTTCTTATATACAAATCACACGTACTGGAGTTGAAGAAAATCAAAACAAAAATCCTGTCAAGAAAGACATACGTTTCATGCGTTCTTGTCAGGGGAGGTCTCACCAATTTTGGTTTTCTACCAGTACTGGAAGAATTATTTGTCTAATCGGTTTCTTTACCGACAAAACAATCACTGAATGGAGAACGTGATCTTGATTTGTATCTAATATGATAGACCTTATTCCTTACATTGACGATCAGAACCGTGATTAGAACATCTCCGTTCATACAGGCTGTAACCTGCATTCGGAGAAATACTTATTTATTCGATTGGCGTTGTAAAACTAGAAGCATTTATGTTTGTATTATGATAATTTTAGACATTAACAAAATTTCTTTGGATATGTGCCTACTTTTTAAAGTACATGTTTTATGTCTGGAAAAACCGCTAAAGTTGGAATTTAAGCAACTAAAAAAACAAAGCACTTACACTTTAAGGTCTGTATTGATAAAAGCGAGATATTTTGTTTCACGTGTTTTGTCAAGTGATTTTAGTACGAACTTGTCAGTAAGCGTAAAGCCAAACTACGGTACAACATCGTAACAAAAACACTTCAACATGCGTACTCACTCAGTGAGTTCACGCAGCTCTAAAGAAGCTGCTTGTTTGAAGGATCTATTTTTAGTTGGCTACAGCTAAGGGAAAGATCACAAGAAAAATGGCGAAGACGGAACTGAAAATATTTTAAATTGTTGGCTTGTGCGATTTTTTCCCCTCTTTCTCCTGACTCCTAAGCCTAGTCTTAAACACTGAATTTCTAAAAAAAAAACAAAAAAACGATATCTTACAAGATATCATTAATGCCATAAAGACGAATTTTTATTGACAGACAAAAAAGAACTAATTGTACCGAACTTCAGTTTCGTTTTGAGTTTATTAACTGATTAAGTATATTTTATTACAATTTACAGCAAGTAAGATTTATTTTTAGTTTATTGACTTAAGTCCTAAAACGTTCTTGAGAATGATCGCACCAGTGATCGAAACGTCGTACCCGTTCTAAAAACAAATGTTACTTACTGTAAAAGCTGAGCCACTAGCGAGGCTTTTTATCAACAGAAATAAATTTGCATTACACTTTAGACAAAAATATCACTATATTATAAACGTTAATATATTTAATGATGTAAAAAGGTAATTATAATTTACTATCACGTTTAGATTCTTTTAACAAAACGGCTTGGAAGAATGTGGTTATATTTAGGTTACCCTGTCTGTCTCACGAGAGGGCGC
>NW_013669664.1:7719-8790 GCF_000517525.1 Limulus polyphemus
TTTGTTGTGTGTGTGTGGGGGGGGGGGGATAAAACAACTATTTTCTTTAGTCAACAAAGTCAAAGAAATTTCCCAAGTTCGATAGTAGCTCTTTCTTGATAGCACTTTTAACAAGGTTTACTTAAAAACTAAATTCATCAAATGACTGGAGTTTATTCAAACTTCTGCAGGACATATTTTTCTTTTATTAACTTTTTTTGTTTGAAAATGAGTTTCAAATTGCAATGGAAGATGATGAGAAATAACATACATTAAAATCGAAGAACAATGATAGAGCGCAACCCTCTCACCTTGCAATGTTTTAGAATTTTGTAGCAATCGACCTAAAATATACCCCCTCCCCCTCGACTCGAATCTGAAACCTCTCACAAAGCAGGAGAGTGCTTTTTAACAACTCAAACTACCACGCAATCAGATTTTAAGTAAGGACATTAATGTCTGCATTTCCTTGACTAAGATAGTTGTTAAACGTCAAATCATTGAACTAATCACTTTTAAAATATTTTTTTAAATGAAATTTTAATTTAGTGAGCGTAGTCATCAATTCAAATTTGTTACACTTTCATACAAAGTTCTCCAAAACAACTTAGACGAGTGAATAACGCTGTGTTCGGCGTGTTCTCTACTATATTTAGGTAAAGGTGTGGGCTGTTTGAAAAGAAGCAGAATTTACTTGATCGCACTCTTAAAAAGGTTTGCGCTACACGAGCACTCGCCGGGCTCCATACAGAAGTTTCTACATCATTCAAATGTGGAGTAATCTTCCAAAAGTTTGATCATGCCAACTGTTATAAAAGCTTGCACATTCACCTGCTAAATATTTGGGTTATGTGAAGCTCGCGATAGTAGAATGTGCGTTCAAATCGTTCTCATTTTCATTTGCTGCGTGAAAATTGCGTTGTGTGTGTGTGTGTGTGTGTGTGTGTGTGTGTGTGTGTGTGTGTGTGTGTGTGTGTGTGTGTGTGTGTGTGTGTGTGTGTAGTAAGTAAGTAGTTACGTTACGTTCCGTTCCGTACGTTACGTTACTTACTTACTTACGTACGTACGTACTACCTACTATTACTTACTTCT
>NW_013669664.1:9117-10715 GCF_000517525.1 Limulus polyphemus
AATAATTTCACTGGGAGGGTGGGGGGGGGGTTGTACCAGTGTTGCTCCTTGCAAGGATGAATAATTTCACTGGGAGGGTGGGGGGGGGGGGGTACCAGTGTTGCTCCTTGCAAGGATGAATAATTTCACTTGTACCAGTGTTGCTCCTTGCAAGGATGAATAATTTCACTGGGAGGGGTAGCAGTGTTGCTCTTTGCAAGGATAAATAATTTCACTGGGAGGGGTAGCAGTGTTGTTCTTTGTAAATACAGAATAAACACTATGCATGTAAATAGAGAATAATATTCACTCCAAAACACTGATGTGAAAGTGATGATAGTTCTTCCTTATACAAGTAACAGAGGAACTTGTGAAAATGATAATTTTTTTTATAAACTGAGATAGACTAACCACATCGTACTGTTCTATTCTGAAAACAAAATAAAAGATATATAAAAACTAAGTCAGTTTCATCCTTTCTTGAAGAAAATTACTGTACATTCCTTTAAGATCACCAACATAAGAATTAAGTGATACTTAAAAACCTTTATTATCAATAAAAAAAAAAGGTATTTTGTAAAGATGGATGGCACAGTGATGCTGCCATTACATAAGAGAAACAGAAATAAAATAAATTCCCAAATTTTATCCATTTTGGATGAAAATGTAGATCAAGGAACTGCAGTAAACTGAATGACTAATGGAGGTGGAGTCTTTTCTGTACAATCATATTTGAACTTGTGTTTAATTTATTGAAAAACAAACAAACTGCTTGGTTCGAGGTAACATATTTGACAACATCTGATTCCTACTAATTATGATATAGATATTGTTGTAAATTACTTTTGATTGTTATTTAAAAGCTTTACTGAAAGTTTATATCTATGCAAGTTCTTTACAAACATTGTTTATATATGAATACATGTTATTCCAAAAACAGCCATAACAACAAAAATAAGATCTCATGGTCATCCACTGATAATTTTTAAAAAATGTTTAAGATCCCTCTAGAATATTCAGTATCTAAAACAAAAATTTACCTTGCCCGACTCACTTTCTACTTTATAAATAGTGATTATAATACCAGAATGAGTGTTTCATATTAAAGGTAGCCATTTGACATAAAGATGTTTCTAAATCTAATTACGATGATTGTATTTTACAAATGAAGAAAATGCAAAGTTTTTTTTTTAATAGAATTGTTCAAAATATCAGTAATACTAATTAAAAAACAAAAAACAATGACTTTTTACCATGGTTTATTACTGAAAAGAAGTTTCAAAGCAAAAAAAGTTGGGTCTTCAATCTAGAATAATGGTATAATATTTGTAATGTACTTTCAGGCAACCCAATATGTTTGGAATGAGAATAAAATACTGTGGCAAAAATGGTTGCTGGTTCAATGCAAGAAAGACTGTAATTTTTAAGCTTATTTTATATATTTTTCATGATTAAAGCTGATTCATTACCTTCCGACTGTATCTTTGTAGATGTTTTAGACCCTTCCATACATTTGTTTCTATTATGTCTTATTTATAACAATATATAATGTTTTATTCTAGAGTTGGTTTTTTGATAAAAGAAAGATTAAACATAAACACGGTATACACATCTTCAGT
>NW_013669664.1:11123-26450 GCF_000517525.1 Limulus polyphemus
TATAGTTATCTGATAATTAATCTTGAAAATGACGTGTATTAATCTTCCAAAAAGTAACAAAAAAGTTTTGTAAGTACAACTGTTTCAAGTATTTTACTCTTTTGATCTATAGATATATCCATAAAGTTACTTACATCAGCCGTGTAAACACCACCAGGAACTGGCTGACCACCAAAAGTGATACAGATCATGTACTCCCCAACTTCTTTCACGGTGTAGTAAATGGAGAACGTACCATCACCATTGTCTTCCACTTCAATATCTGCATCAGAAACAGAGTCTGATGTACTGGAGATATGACAGTTGACAGCACCCTTTCCTGCTTGTTCTGCATTCACTGTGATGCAGTATTCTTCTCCAATTGCTATCTTTTCTTGTACACCCTCTAGTAAAGAAAATACAAATATATGAAATTTAATAACAATAATAATTATTCATTCATATTTTCATGTTTGATGAATGTATTGTCAGAGTTTTGTAAACTGAAAATGTTCCAAGACAACATGAAACTAAAGTTGTATATAAAATCAACTTACAGACATAATCATGAACTACAGCACTAATGTTTAATGATCCAGAACTTTCTATAGGGATCAAAAGTTTCATTAAACTGACATCATAACAAAAAATTATCAAAAAACTTGAAATTCAATAAGTACTAATAACTCGGGGGGGGGGATAGTGATTTTGATTACAGTTTTAAACATATAGTAAAAATACATACTGAATTATAAAACATGTACACACACACACACATATATATATTTCAAATGCAAGTAACTAACCTGTGATACGACATTTCTCTGCTTGACCAACTGGGTAACTATTGACTAGGAATGGAGAATTAGGAACCTCTTGACCACCATAGAAAACTGAAACTTGATATTCACCCAAATCATCAGGCACATAGCTGACACTGTATGTCCCATCATTGTTGTTTGTTAGCTTAGTTTTCCTTTTTTTACCATCTGGTCCCTTAAGTATAGATAGAAACTGATTAAATACCATTATTATTTTATATTTTCAAACTTCTCATATGTCATTTTACTGTTTTGCTCACTCATGAAGTATTACCACAAGGTTTATACATGTTTTCTTTAGCAGAGAACAATGGTTTTTCTAGTGCATAACAATGTGGGTTATGTTTTATGATATCCTAAAGATAAAAGCATAGGCTTGTTTTAAACTTATTTCAATTGGTTTTCAAATTGAAGCACAAGACTGAAGGATTTACAAGCGTAAAGGCTAGAAATCGTTTTCAAAAAACCTATTTGTTTGTCTATAAATCGTGAAAGATCTTGTTTTCAACTTAAGGATACACATGTCAGAGATTATCAAACTGAGACATAGAATGCAATAATATACAAGTACATGGTATGATGCTAAAAGATGACATCACTTTTGAATTATCATCATTCTTATATATGTAAACATACAGAACAAGGTTACACTTAAATATGAATTACCGGCACTTGTGTAATACTTAAATTATAATAAATAATTAAAAACAATGTTTCCTATTTGCAAAATTTAAAACTATATTGAAGTAGGTTAGAAAAGTTTACTTATATATTTTTAAAAACCACAAAGAGTTGATGAGACTGAATTCAGTGGATTGGGAGGGCTACAGAGGGTGTCATACAATTTCCAACATTCAAGTTAGAAAAAAAAAGTACTCTGATAAAGTGCTTGATAAAAACACCTCACTTTTCAAACATATTACAGCTGGCCACAAACATACGAAGTTTAAAAGTGTTCACATTCAGGCAGGTATGAAACTTAGCCACCTTACAGTGGCAAGTACACTTGACCGAGTCTTCCTTATCAACATAACTAAAAAAAAAACATGCAATAAACAGCTTCAGAGCTGATGAATAAGATCTTGTATTGAACAACATATGCAGCCACAACCATGCATTATGTGTAATTTTGGATTGAGAGTTATCGGTTTTATTCCCTCATCTCCTGGAAATATGGCTATGCTGGAGAGCAATTAAGAAATTTCATATTGCAAGGATTTCAAATCTATGTTCAGAATTAAAACGAGTACAAAAAAAAGCTTTGTTTGGAAATCAACCTACCAAGCACGTCTCCCTGACTCTTCAACTGGATGTTAAAAATATTCCCTTAAAACAAAGATAAAGTATTAACTCAGAACTACATGTATTTCCTTTCACTTAGAGTAACTTGAAAGCTGAAATAAAACTTTGAATTTTACCTTAACGTAAACTTCTGGCTCAGCAAACCCTGCTTTTTTTGTGTCAATAGTAAATTCTGTTGGTAAACTAGCAGGTACACCTTTCTTGTCAACTCCAGCACCATAAACCTGGACTTTTTCAGGTTCATAGGTTGGTTTAACGAGCATTTGGAATGGACTGATAAGAAAACAAATTTTCCGTAAATAAATATTCCAAAGATGAAACATTTTCTGTAACAACCGTGAATCTGGGTTTACTTCTATAACTATTGGTGATTTTTTACTTTGTTTAAGGGATGTGAAATTCACCAGAATAATGAAATACAATCAAAATCTGACTGATGATGAAATATGTGAAACTGTACAAACACTAGTAGCACAATTATAAAAACATGCAAACTCCAAGTACATTGAGACTTCCACGGCATACAAGAATAAACTAAGAATAAGGTTTGTATAATGGTCTTGTTGTTATTATTATTATTATAATACAAAAAAAAGTTTAACACATTCATACAAGTGATCCAAAAGAAGAAGAAGAAGCAATCCTAACTATGTTTCGAGACACGCGTTGATAATGTTGAAAAGACAATACTTAAACATAATAGCAATTTAATATAAAACAGACTATGCATTGATAGGGATCTCAGAAAATAATGAATAAAAATATATAATAGAGAAATGATATTAATACTAGTAAGCTACAAAATAGTAATGTCTTAATTTATATATATAAATGTTACATCATAACTTAAATATAATGTTGTAATTTAAATTCATTGTATAATGCTATTTTTGTGTTGCAGATAAAATAAACATAAAATGTCATTAAAAATTGGGCTCATGACTAACCGAAAGTCTCAGTAATGCAATTTAGTAATGGTTTTTATATTTATTTTTGGAGAAGAAGAGAAAAAAAAATATTTTGATGGACTAACCTTCCTTCAATGTCTTGACCTCCATATGTGACTTTGAGGTTACACAAACTATTTTCTGGAGGAGCAAAATAGGTCACATCATACAAACTATCTCCTCTGTCTTTAATCTCTGGCTTCTTTGGCATAGCACCTGACAAAACCAGAAATAATATAAATTTGAAAATGAAAATTATGCCTCTGTTATCATGATGGATAATGCCTGTGGTCATGGTACCCAAAGGTGTTTGGGGACATTCCATCTATCAGGCAAATCCAAACATCGATGTAAAACTTCCCAGTAACTAAGGAGAATCAGTTGAAGGTCAGTAATTGAGTGCTTAAATCCACAATATCTCAACTCCAACTGTCTTTCATTGTCTGTAGCCAGTTGTGGGAAAACACACACTGGAAATAAGAATTACTACTAGTTTTAAATGATGTAGGTTGGTTAGCAATTTTATTATGAAATCAAACAAAGCAATAATGTTGAGTAATTTTTTTTCCTACAAAAGCAATTAGAAATGCAAGGACTGCTCTTATGGGCCTTCATACATTCTCTCTCTCTCTCTCTTTTTTTGAGAGAGAGAGAGAGAGAGAGAGAAAGTTTACTTTTATGACATTTTTTCAGTTGCTACCAGATTTGTATTTTGCATGACAATTTAATATTTTTTTTAGCAATCCTATACAGCTTCTCAATAAGAATAATATAACGGCATTACAATCATACAAAAGGCCAATGACATATTTAACTCAACAGCAGAATTTATCAGATTGACTGGGCATGGTATTTATGAAGTAGAACTTAAGAATCTAGCCTTAAAAATAAGTTTTGACACTAGAACACTGGCAATTTTTTTAGGATTGTGACTTGTTTCACACAACTTGAATACACAAAATGGATAGTTAGATAGCAAACTTTAATGAATATGCTGTGCAGTTATTTCACTGCTGAGATGTAAACACAAATGTTTCTGCTGTGCCTTGCTGGTTCATCATGGAAATGCAACTTCTGTTTATACTCCTAGTGACAGCTAGCCAAGGTAAACATAAAAAAGAAACATACATGAAATAAAAAATATGATACAAATCATTTAGGCTTTCTAATTTTAGTTCTATCTTTAATGTTCTAGTTCAACTGAAAAAAAAGAGAAAAAAAAGAGTCAACGTAATATGAAATTAGTAAAATTCACACACACATTGTCTTCCACTGTTTTGAGATAAAAAACTAAGAGGTAAGGCAAACCTGGGACTATGAAACGAGTCATAAATTACAAAAATGTAACCATAAACTTAGAATTAACAATGTACTCAACCACCTATAAGAATCAATACTCTTCATTAATTTTTTAGCTTAGACTAATGTCTACTGAATAAATCACATGACCTAATTTACTGTGAGGAATAAGACTGATCCTCCACTCACCGTACTCAGATTGAACTTCCACTGCAAGAGGAGCTTGGGGAACTTTCTTAGCATCTACAGTAAACTGAAGTGGTAGATCAACTCGGCAGTTTTCTGACTCAACACCAGGGCCATAAGCTTGGACCTTAGAAGCATCAAGGTCAAAGGTAACAGGCACCTTGAAGGGACTTCCTGTCGATATCACAATCACAGATACATAATGTTCCGAAGAACCAGAAACATAAAACTTAAAATGTGGTAATGTTACTTCTTACTCAAAGGTTTCTAACTAGAGCTCCATATACCAAATTTTACAACTGCACGCGTCCCTTTAAAACATCGACGTACCAAGTTTCAAAACTGCACGCGTCCCTTTAAAACATCGACGTACCAAGTTTCAAAACTGCACGCGTCCCTTTAAAACATCGACGTACCAAGTTTCAAAACTGCACGCGTCCCTTTAAAACATCGACGTACCAAGTTTCAAAACTGCACGCGTCCCTTTAAAACATCAACGTACCAAGTTTTACAACTGCACGCGTTCTTTTAAAACATCAACATTGACGTACCAAATTTTACAACTGCACGTATTCCTTTAAAACAGCAATGTTGACATATTGAACCATGGAAGAATGCATTCCTTTAAAAAAAATAATAGCGTAATATTCAACTTACACGTCTATGCACTCAACCATTAACTGCTGATAAACAAAATTTTTTTCATGCATATGAACCTGAAGGAACAGGTACAGTGACTTACAAAAGTATTCACCCCCTGCAAAGCTTCCACATTTCATTGCCATCTGAGCTTGCAATCATGAAACTTTCAAATGGGACTTTATAATTAGAATCTACACAATTTTCTCCAAACAGAGAAAACTATAATAATAATAATAATAATAAATAAATAATAATAAAAAAAACATGCAAGTAAGTTAGATTTTCAGAGAAAATTAGAATATTCTCAATTGCGTAAGTATTCAATCCTTTTGCTATAGCAAATCAGTTCAGGTGCAAAAGATTAGTTTGAAAGGTCGCAAAATTAGTGTAATAGTCTCTGTCTGTGTGTAATCAAAGTGGTTTAACTTAACTTCAGAGTAAATGCATCTGTTCAAGCCACAACTCGCATAGTAATACGACAAACCAACCAGGGATAAAGTGGTAGAGAAGCACAGAGCACGAGAAAGTCACAAGAAAATTTCAATGTCGCTGATTATTCCTTTGAGTACGGAGAAGTTAATCCTTAGGAAGTGGAATATGCTTCTTACCACCCAGTCACTACCCAGATCAGGCCACCCTTCCAAACTAAACAGTTGGGCAAGCAGGAAACTGGTTAAGGATGCCACTGTGAAACCAACAGTGACTTTGAAAGATTTGCAAAGTTCCATATCTGAGATGGGAGTCAGTGTTCATACATTGACAATATCCCAGTCCCTTTATAAAGAGTCTGTATGGGCAAGCGGCAAGAAAGAAGCCATTACTAACAAAAGAATCATCTTAAATCTCGAATGGAGTTTGCAACAAAACATGTAAATGATATTGCAGATGTGTGGCAGAAGGTTTTCTGGTTAGACAAGACGTAAATTGAGCTTTTTGGTCTAAATTGAAAGAGTTACATCTAGCGCAAGCCCAACACAGCACATCACCCAATCAACATCATCCCAACTGTCAAGCATGGCGGTGTCAGCATCACGTTGTGGGGCTGCTTCTCATCAGCAGGGACTGTGAAGTTTGTCAGAATTGAGGGAAAGATTGATGGTGCAGAGTACAAATGAATCCTAGAAAAAACCCTGATCGAGTCAGCCAAGAATTTAAAACTGGGTCAAAAATTCACATTTCAGCAGGACAATGACCTGAAGCACAGGGCCAAAGCCACACTGGAGTGGTTTCAAAAGAAGAAAGTGAGTGTCCTGGAGTGGCCCAGTCAAAGTCCTGACTTGAATCCAATAGAAAATTAATGGTGAGACAAAGATTGCAGTCTATCAATGATCACCAACGAACTTGTCAGAATTGAAGCAATTTTGCCAGGAAGAATGGTCAAAAACCACACCATCCAATTGTGCAAAGCTGAAAGAGATCTATCCAAAA
The DNA here is from genome assembly GCF_000517525.1 of Limulus polyphemus. Classification (NCBI taxonomy): domain Eukaryota; kingdom Metazoa; phylum Arthropoda; class Merostomata; order Xiphosura; family Limulidae; genus Limulus; species Limulus polyphemus. The sequence continues at coordinate 17,728 of NW_013669664.1, forward strand.
ATGCTCACAGCAGTAATTGCTGCTAAAGGTGCTTCCATCAAGTACTGACTTAGGGATTTGAATACTTATGTAATCAGCAAATTTCAAATACATTTTATTTCCAGGTTCTGCTGTGTTAAGTTTGATCACTGGAGTTTTGAATTAAAACAAAATGTTTACATTATTTATATTTCATCAGAATGTGACATTATTGGTAGGGGTGAATACTTTTGCAAAGTACTGTATGTAAATATAACCATAAAAAAGATCATAATGTGAACTCTTACCTGGAATTGACTGGTTTGCAAAGTTTATCAGGATATCATAGTCACCAGGTTCTGTAGGAATATATTCAACTGTGCAGGACCCATCTCTATTATCTTGGCAGGTCATTTTGGCTTCCGAGGGCCCTTCAATGGCTAACCCCAGGCCTCCTGTTCCAGCACTCTTTATGTCTACTGTAAACACATTGACCTACAAAAGACAATGAGTTCGGAATGACTAGTGGTCCTTTAATGTTACATTTTCAAAAACGTCTTAGATCTCTAATACATAGAAACTGAATATTTGTATGTCTGAAGCATTCCACAAAGATTATACACACCAAAAGTTAAGAATGCCTACTGGGTATACCTAAAATGAATCAAGGGTTATCAAATGTTTTATCATTAAGCTTTTGTCAGATGAAATTTATTTTAAATATTATTCTATGGAAATTTCTTAAATAAGGGAGTCTACACAAGTACAAGAGTACTGTCTGTTGTGTGCATCCATATAAATATAATAGTACTGTCTGTTGTGTGCATCCATATAAATATAATAGTACTGTCTGTTGTGTGCATCCATATAAATATAATAGTACTGTCTGTTGTGTGCATCCATATAAATATAATAGTACTGTCTGTTGTATGTATCCATATAAATATAATATGACTGTCTGTTGTATGTCCATGTAACTACTTTGCAGGGTGTGGATGGATCTTCACATAATTTGGCATGAAGGTTTGTTGGGTCCATGCAGAGATACATACAAATTTGGGGTTTAACATTGTGTTTTGCAGTTACTTCACCATTTACACAGTTATGGATGGATCTTAACCAAATTTGGTATGGAACTACTTTGGGTCCCAAAGGAGGTAAGTTTGGTTCTTTTGATAAGGTCTTGAAGTCATTTTAGTGCATTTATGAATTAGCAGTTATTTTAAGTGATGTTCAGTACTGTATGCAGTAAAATTGGAAAATGTCAAGAAATGTTTATAACTTTAGCCCAGGAGCTTCTTTTTTAAAGCTATTCAATCTAGAATTTTGTGGAGAACACAGATGGTTTAAATCAACATATTTCTGTCTAAAAATTGTGAAATTACTCTGTTTATTCAAATTTTTCAACCTAAAAGAAACATTCCACCAATTTTTTTTAGCACGTCATCAAATTAACCACTTATAGTTCAACAGAAAAACTGTACCCCCACATCCCCCCCCAAAGATCTCTATTCAGTTGAAATTAACTTCAAAACCTTACTTCCTAAAAATTGTTTGGCCACTACTTTGCCCCCCCTGTTGATGGATCTTCACCAAATTTAGCATGAAGATTTGTTGGCTCAAAGTGGATATACATGTAAATGTGTTTTCACATTTTGTGTTTTGCAGTCTTACGTTTTTTACCATTACATACAAGGGAAGCAACTTTATGTCGTAAGATAACCTTTCATTAGTCAAGAATTTACATGACTTCCATCCAAGGGATGGGTACTCCAGCTAGTGTAATAATATTTTAGTTAGTTTGAAGTAAGTGGTTGTCTAAGATATCTACTAATAAACAATTACACATAATGAAACAGTATAAACACCTTATCAACATAGCCTTTTTCCAACCCAGGTCCGAATGCTCGACACTTTTTATGATCACATCCTTTGGTTACATTGACCTTGAAAGGGCTTCCTGGGACTGGAACTCCATCATAGGATATATCTATGGTGTGGTAACCTGAAGAAATTGAAAGAAAAAGATGAGAAACGTTTTTTTTTTCCCCACAAAAGTTCAATTACGGTGTTACAAAAATGGTAAAAGTTGAACTTATGCTTATTGAAAATATTAAAATAAAACTTGTTACCTAAAAAACTGCTTATTTTGTCTTTAAAACAAGCCTTGCTCTTTCACAGATTACAAGTCAACTTATAAAGAGCTTTCAGTAAAATATTGTTAAAATCATGATTAAAGCACTCAGTATGGATTAATTATATTGCCAATCAAAATTAACTGCAGTATTCTTAAGTTAACCAATTTCAGTATTACAAGAAAAATAAGTTAGAATACTATAAGTTGTCAACAGGGTTTCACAGAATATTTAACATTTGTTTGTTGTAACTGGAATAGTTTAGTTTTTATGTTAATGTATAAAGAGTCTCCTGAAGACTTGTCAATCTTCAGACATTTTGTTAGTATCAGATTTTGGTGTATTACTAAGCATGATGAGTGTTTTCACACATTGTTAAGAATTACTTTAAAGATCAAAGCATTTTCTCAGTAAAGTTACCAACTGATGTTATAAGTGTCAATTACCATATGAATAAAGAATTCATTGCTAAATAAAAAAATAATACAGTAAAATAAAAATATTGATTAAATTTATATACACAAGTTTCAAAAGTTATATACACATGAAAAAGGGTTTAAAAACTTAAGATTTTAAAATCATAAGATACTGAAAAATGAAGTGTATGTGCATACAGATGCATAAATATTTACACACTTTTGTATAGCAGATAATGAGAATTAAAAACTTTCTATTTACTCACTGTAAAGTTCTATTTTTAAAACTGTTAAGAAGTTCAACCTACCTTCTTCTAAAGGTGTGTACGAGATCTTATAAGTACCATCATTAAAGTTTTGCACCAGTGGACTTGTGCGAGCTCCAGAAGGGTTGGTAATGGTGCAGTGAACCTTGGCATCACTGCGTTTGGAAGCAGCTCGAGCATCCACAACAAATTCCGTTGGTGAATCAACAAAAACACCTAAAAACATATAAAATAACGTGGATTGCATCAGGTCACTCCATGAAGTGGTAATGTTCGAATTAAACAAACATGTTGGTATTTTATATTTTGAAAATGAAGAGTGAAAAATAGAATAATAATTATTGTTTGAGTTATTATTATTATTATTATACATCACAAAGTTTTAAAAATTCATAATTCACCTTATTTTTCTTTTCAGGTGCAGTAATAGGTGTACAAGTAAAAAAAATTAACTGACAATTATGTAGTAAGAATCATTTATTGTTTTCAAAATATTTATAAATTTTAAATGAGAAATACATATAAGAAATTAAATTTTAGAATTGTTTATACTGTTTTGCCATTAATATCAATAAAACATTTAAAGGAAACAACATAAACACAATTTACTTACAACAAACATTGCTAAGAGTAAGTTATGTTTATATGATGTCTCCCATGTGAAACAAAACAAGAGAGTTACATTTATGCTTTTATGACAAGTTCAAGTATTTCATTATTACAATCACAAAAATTTAATAGAAATGTTATTAGTCTTGACTATACAAAACACTTAAATAAGGGATTAAAAACAAAGAAAGTCAACTGAGAAACTTGCCACAACAAAATTGAAATTAAATACCGAAAAATCTCTTGCATTGTTGCTTCAAGGGTATTTTAGGTGGTGGAGTGGACATCACATGGTTTTGGTTTTAATGGACTGCTTTAGTCTGTTTGTAGAGTGTAACACGTTTTGGCTTCTACAGTGAAGCCTTCTTTAGAATCTTGACCTAAAGGCCTCGGTGAAAAAGCTTAATTGTCATCTCACTCTAGAAACAGGCACGAGTATTCCATTACAGCCAAACTTGAGTCTTTATTCATGCATTTTTATATTGCTAGCACTTGGTCAATCTGGTATCAATCAATAAAATAGCACACACATACCTTAAAGGTTTTTTGGAAATAAAATGTTCCGACTAACTTAAAAGAAAAAAAAAATCAACAAAAAAATAAATCTTACAGTAGTTCTATAAGGAAGTCATTTGCATTTTCAATGGAAACAGGTGATGGGTTTTAACAGAATTTTTTTTTTAAATTATAAAACTAACAGATATATTGTGATGTAACAATATGAACACAGTTAAAAAGCTTAGAAATCTTAAGTCAAACTTTAAAAAAGTTTTCAATACAACTTTTGAAATAAAAAGAAAATTATAATGTAGTAAACTAACAAACAGTCTACACATACAACACAAGTTGAAGAAATCTAGGCATGCTGAGCAGTACACACACACCAGACAGGTGCCTACCATGAGGCTGTATGCCTAGGCCAGTGACTCTGATGTTCCGGACAAACAGATCCGACGTGACGAAGACATCAAATGGAGATCCAGGAATGTGATGACCATTAAATGTGATGTTTACAGAATAGTGGCCAATTTCTGTGGGAAAGTAGGCCACAGAGCAAGTGCCATCACCATTATCTCTACACTTGATGACAGTTTCGCAGGGTCCTTCTACAGTCACTCCCAGGTTTCCCTGACGTGCACCTCTAGTATCAATCATGAATTCTGCAGCTCTGTTTCTATAACCACGTGATAGACCTGGACCGTACGCTTTAACTTTACGGTAATCATTAGCATCTACCATGAGGAAAGGTACGGTGTAGATTGGAGTTCCACTGAAAGAGATGGACAACATGTGCTCTCCAACCTCTGTGGGCAAGAAGTTCACTAAAAATCCTTCAGCTGTTGGAATGATGTGAGCTTGGATCTTCCATCCTGATGGGCTGGTAATGCTGATGGAGAAGTCAGCATGGCAGCCACCAGCCTCTTTGGTAATAACTCTGAACTGCTGCAGGGAGTTTATCGGAGCAGCTGATTGGACGAAAGTAGACAGGGCAGCCTATTCAGCCTGCCTAAGTTCTTATGCTGCTGTTTAGATATTAGGTTCAGACAGATCTAATCTACAGTTAGTAAATTAATAACCTGCACAATAAACATGCCATATGGCAAACTCAAAACCAAGATTCTGAAAAAATTAATAAATGAGAATGCTATTTGGTCAAAACAAATGTCATGATGGATCTAGTTCACAACCAGAAAAACAAAAATAGAAGTCAATAGTTGGTTAGGTAAACACTCGGTCAATAACCAGGAGATGTTTGTTCTGATCATTAACATTATAAACAATCTAATTCACATTAATAACATGGGCAAACTGTCCGATCATAGCAAGGAGATAAAGATGTAGTGCACAACTAATAAATCATTAAACAGCAAGAGAAAGATAATGTTTGAATAGACCTATATGGACAAACCTAAAAGTTACTATAAAAGTTACTACTAGCATTCTGCAGTACAAACATTCTTGTTAGACCAATTACAGAACATGATATCTATGCTGTTTGTTCTCATTAGATACGAACAAAGCTACAAGCTATTTTAACATACATACAAATTCTGGTAAAAGATCAGTTTCTAAGTTAGTAGCGAACAAGGCAAGCTATGTAAAAAGTCACCAGGATTAAAGTACACTATTAAATATTGTTTACAGTTCAAAAAAAAAGACAAAGATCGGCAGAAAAGGTGAAAAAGTCAAAGTTATGGAATTGATTAAACAAGTGTTAGAATAAAATTATCTGCAGCTCAATACATTAAGACATTATTAAAATAGTTACGTATGCTAGAATAGAATAAAAAGAAGTACGCTGATAGGAAAGACAAGAAACCTGGTCAATGCAACTGAACAATTATTTTGTATAATTAAATATGATTCATTTAGACATTTATATTATTTTGTTACAGTCATTTCATTACATTGGTTCAGCTGAACAAGGTATATACTATTAGGGCTTATTTCTAAAAGCCTTACATTGGTTTTTCCTATTAATAGTTTTCAGTTCGTAAAGTAAATGATGAAACATGACATTTTATAACTGTTACCAATGCATCTTTTAAAATTACGTCATCACATGTCTTTAAATATAGGTGATAATCAAAGGTTATGATAATTAACTGTTAGTACAAACGAGCTATCTTGTAATAAAATCAATGATACTGATAACTCGCACACACTGTTCATGCTACAATGTCAGTATTTCACAATATTCACATTTTCAAGTACCATTAATACATTATCAATACACTCGCATATCAGTGCATCATTAAATAGCAGAGAAACCTTAACTTTTTAGCAATGAAATTAGCAACTTCATTGTTCAAGCATCTTCTCACTGCATGTTAACACACAATTCATACACACATAGCCTATGGATATCAGCCTAGAATGTTGTTAATGTACAACGTTTCTAGCCACAACAAAACAAAATGATACAACTAAAATTATTATTAATCATTGAATTAATTGAAAATTATCACTCATAATATAATTCATGTAGTTTAAGTACACCAGTGTGCATCTATAAATTATTCCTTACTAAATGTACAGGCTGCATACAAAAAACTTCAGTCAATAAAAGTTTATCATCCAAGTTGTGTCAGTAAAACTGCACTAATCATGCTTCCTTGTACATTAAAATAACAGTAATAAAACTGCCCAGTTTCAAACTAGTGCAACTTTAATGGTCACATAAATATTGTTCATTCACAGTTACACATTTTATACATCACTCAAACACAAACAAATCTTCAAGTTACTGTTAAGAGTCTTGTAATAGTAACTATATAGCAATATGCAAATACAGGCAGTACTAAAGAAATTTCCATTATTCACAAAACATTCTTCTCTACAAATTGACTTCTAAACAAACATTTTTGTTTTTACAGAACATCTCTTATCACAGTCATTAATACTAAAAAAAAAACTTTCTTAATTTTATGCAATACATCCATCATTGAGATATTATATGCACATATTATCAAACATGATATAAAATCATTTTTTTTTTAACATTATTGATTGAAAAAAATGTTGTAATGCTATTTTAAAACTAAGATTATTGTACCGAAGGAAAAAAAAATCAATGCAAATAACAACAAGATAAGAATTATCATTATAGTTCTAACAAAACTCAATCTGATATATGCATAGTCAACACTATTTTATCACTCTCGCAAACAGTAAAACCTCCCAATGTTTATTTGTGGAGTATTATACTCTAGGTTGTTTAGATACTGGTTACATTACACCACTTCTACATCATGGTATAAGTTTACAAGTGTTTCAGGAATTATCTTCTTTATAATTATAAAAAATAAAAATCAAACAATATTTATTTTATGTAAGTACAATAACAACACATGTACAAAGCTTTTGTTCTAGATAAAAAATAAATAGTTGTTTATTACTCACAAATTTGCAACAAAAATCATCAAAATATATTAAAATTGTACAAACACCATAAGAAAATTAAGGGGAATTGTACCCATTGTAGAACATTGGGAAGTGTATTATCTCAGAAAGATAAACACAGTGATAGCATATATTGGGAATATCCAATTTCTTTAATTATCTCTTAAATGAAGGGATAAAACTAGTCACGAAAATTAGCTGAACAAGGAGTAAAGCTTATGAACTTAAAATCATAATTTCCTCGATTTAGACCACCATTTGCCTTCAGTGGCTTCGACCAACAATCACCCACAGACAGACCAACACCATTCCCCCCTTGTTTTTAGTGTATTGTGAAAATATAAAGTAAATCCATGGTATATGTTGCCAAATGTTTTGTACATTTATTGATGATGACAGTTATTTATTTTCTAGTTTTGTATTTGTATAAATAACACTGACAATAAAAGTTGGCTCGTATTTATGAATAAAAAGGCATATTATCAAATAATGTGCGTTACAAATATAACAAATCAAATACCAGAATGTGTATTTACCAAGGCTAATAAGAAAAATCAAACATGTTTTATTCTCAAATGACTATAGTACAGAAAATCAAAACAATACAACTTACTTGGCTCTAGACCATCAACCTTCACTTTACTAACATCTACTTTTGGTTTGACATGTACATAGAGTGGGCTACCTGGCACCTCCTTTCCAGCAAATAGCACCACTACCTGATGGAGAAACAAGGTATTAGAATTCCTGTGTCTGCAAAACCTCATATAAACAAGTTCAATCTTATATGTGGTTTGATTTTAACAATGAAAAAAAAAAAGTTACATTTGTGAAAATTTTTTTAAAAATGACACATTGGTTAAAATTCAGAGTCTTCTTAAGATGTGATTACTGCATAAAAAAGATTCATATCCATAACACACATTTCTATGTTTCTCTTCACGAAATGAATGTTTGGACTGGGTTTGTACAAACACGTGCCAAGTCATTTTATGGAACTTAGATTTCATAAACACTAATAATCAAATCTACATTTGATTCAGACTTGGGTTTTTTCACACTTCATAACTATGTTGATTAAGCTTTACTTGTCAAATCATTTCTTAAATATTACTTCCAATTTTTAAGTCTGACATTCAGAACTGTTCAGTTCCTCAACTAAAAGGAAAGTATGATCAACTATAATGACAAAAATATGTATGAAGTTTACTAGTTCAATCATGGTGGTAATTTAAATGAGTGGATCAAAAGGGCACCGATCATACATCACTCCCACTTCTGAAAATAAACTTGCACATCTAACTTAATAACTACTCAGAACAAAAAAAAATCATGTTGAGATGTACCACTGCTGATAAAGATAAAAGGTGTGTGTGTGTGTGTGTGTGTGTGTGTGTGTGTGTGTGTGTGTGTGTGTGTGTGTGTGTGTGTGTGTG
>NW_013669664.1:26897-34531 GCF_000517525.1 Limulus polyphemus
AAGTAAGTAAGTAGTAGTGTGTGTGTGTGTGTGTGTGTGTGTGTGTAGTGTGTGTGTGTGTGTGTGTGTGTGTGTGTGTGTGTGTGTGTGTGTGTGTGTGTGTGTGTGTGTGTGTGTGAGAGAGAGAGAGAGAGAGAGAAAAAAACACAATTTACAATAGAAACAATAATAATTTTAATTCTTGCCACAATATTTAAATTAGGCAACAATTAAATGTTAGTTAAATTAAGAGTGGACAGAGGAAAAGTAGCCTTTGCAAATTTTGTTAATGGAATATCAAATGTAATTAGCAGCTTTGTCTCTAGTTATCAGAAGAGTACTTAATGATGAAGTGAATAATATTTAAGTTTGTTACAAAAACAAAACTAAATTTAACAGATATACTTGTAGTTAACAAGTAAGTGTATGTTTTGATTCTGTTCTAGAAGAACAAAAGAAATTTCAATCTTTGAATAGTGTTTGACAATTTAAAAAAATACATTATACAATTAATTTCATGACTGGAAGAGTTCAAGGCTACATTATTACAGCTACAAAAGCTTAAATAATGGGATTAACCACATAAATCAAATCCACATATTCACTTTCATATAAATTTCAAAATTTGATTCCATTATTAAATAATGATGGATTTTTGTTCAAAATAACCAACATTGACTGAAAAGTAATTCCTTAAATTCATACTAATTTTTAATAACTTGTGTATTAAAGTACTTTACTACATAAGATTTTTTTCTGTCAGATTTCCAAACACAAGATACTCTTTCTGTAACAGTAAACTTCAATCTTTGTACTGCATATTTATTAGACCAATTACCTTGTAGTCTCCACATGTAGGGGGAATGTAATCAACTACATATGTTTCATCCCTATTGTCCTGAACCTGAACAGGAACAATGTTGCCTCGGTCATCAGTCATAACTACATTAACATCTCCTGAAATAGTAAATTTAATGTATTTTTAATAATAGTATGTATATATTACTATTTATGGAAAAGAACATATTTTATATCTATCTATCTATCTTCTGTCTGTCTGTCTGTGTGTGTGTGCACGCATGCACATGATTTCCAGAAAACTATGACAATTCAAGATGATAATTAGCAATCAGAACTAAAATTCTACAGTAACTATGTTAATGATTTCTACAATTTAATTTGTTTGTTTTGAATTTCATTCAAAGCTACACGAGGACTATCTGCACCAACCATCCTTAAATTCTCAGTGAAAGACTACAGGGAAGGCAGATAGTCATCACCACCCACTGCCAACTCTTGGGCTACTCTTTTACCAACAAAGAGTCGGATTGACCCTCACATTATAACACCCCCATGGCTGAAAGGGAGAGTGTGTTTGGTGGGTCAGGGATTTGAACCCATGACCCTCAGATTGCGAGTCAAGTGCTCTAATCACCTGGCCATGCCACACAATTTAGTAGGTTATAATGAAATTACTCTATAGTCATGCATGTACATGAAAGGGGGAGGGGGAGACAGTTGAACCCCCTAATTTGTGATGTAGAACAAAAAATTATGCTTAAATAGTTATAGCACAGCTGCTTATGGTGTTTAAAGTTTTATACATAGTATATATTCTTCTGATGAAGCATTAGCATGCTTTACAATATGTGTTGGCTTTTAATCTCGCAAATTAGAACCCCCCCCCCCAAACAGTCTGCATATGGGCCTGATAGTAATTGTTACAATTTCTAGAAAAAGCAGGCAGTTTATAGTACACTTTGAAATAATGATGATAGAGTTAGAATTATTGTATTGGGTGTTTCTCATATTTCAAAGTGGATATCAGGAGTATAAAGACAAGAATCTGTTTACAATAAGGACAGTACAGGAAGATTGTACTTGAAAGTAGCAGAGGACGTTTATTATAGAGAAAATTACAAAAAAAAGTAGACCCATAAAAACTTAATTTCATTCCATTGCTAATGAATACAATATATAATAACTAATGTTATGTTACAAGATATATTTAAGTGAATTAATGATTACAAAACCATTCATTACTTGTTCTGACCAGCTTGGTAGTTTTGAACATATTTTCATTTATGGTAGGGCTCTATATTATTTCCAGTTTAATTTATAACATCACTTAAAAACACATCTAAGTAAATAAACAAAATTAATTTTGAAATGCCTATCTTTCTGGCTAGTCTTTATTTTACAGTTTTTACATTATACATTAGCTGTCTTCAACATACCTTGACCACAACCTTGTGCATCTACATTAAAATGTGTAGGAGTCTGCTCTTTGACTCCACTTTCCACTCCTGGACCAAATACACGCACTTTGGACAAGTCTGTTGGTTCAGACACTAAAACCTGCAACATGCGAGGTCAAGTTAATTACTATTAGTACTGAACAAAACAGGTGTTGAAATAGATACATTATGAGACATACTTTTTAATCATTATTATAACATATCTTTAAAGCTAAGAAACCATATCCAACAAAAACAGTTTTGTCCTAAACAAGAGGGGAATCCTCAATAGCTGCAGCACTTTTGGGCAGGACTAGAGTAAATTAATCTAACAGACCTTTCTTTTTTCCTTTCATTAACTAAATTTTGTGTGTCTGCCAGTAATACAAGTAATACCTGATTCCATTTTATTACTCATCAGGATCTCTACCAGCCTACCCTCAAATTAGGTAGGATTATAATAAATTAATCTACGAGACCTTGATCGTGGTCAAATACATCAATTGAAATGGTCTGACCTCCTGAGCCCAAATATATATTTTTGATCTCAAATCAGTCAAGAGATGGAGCTATGAACTGAAAGTTTGTAGTTGAAAAAACAAACAAACAAACTCAGAATTGTTCCATACGTTGATGTTCAATGTGTCCCTGTCAAAACAGACACTGATCAAAAGACTTTTTACATCCACATTGGAATCTCCTAAACCTACTTCAGTTGTTAATTCCGTACTGGATGAAATAGTTAAAAATGTTACAATGAAACAAAAACAAATACACAGGTATGATTACTAGGCTATGAGCTAAAAGTTCGTACTTGAAAGAAAAAGGAAAACTCAGAGCCATTCTATAAGTCCTGCTATTACGTGGCTAAAAATATGATTCTAATAAATTTATATTGGAAGTAAAACAATTCATTAAAGATTACTAGACAGCTTATTCCATAATAAACTCCATCAAGTTACCACATGTTTCAACTTTCAATAGATTTCTTTAGTTACTTTGGACTCTTGTTCCTGATAAAATTGATTAGTACAGCCACTTATAAGAGCTTATTTTAAAGACTTGGCTAGAAGAACAATGAATAATTGATAGAAACATGATTCTTATCAATTGGTGTATCACACAGTTAATAGTTGCATAATTATTCTGAGACCCAATTCATAGGCAGAGGAAAGGAGGCAGTGTGTGTGTGTGGGTGGGGGGGGGGCATTATATCTACATTGTAAAAAATTTTCAGAATGTCAAACTACAGGTTCATTTGAAGACTAAAAATTCCACAGTTTTGGGGAGCCACGGAATTACTCTGCTCAGGTTTTGCAGGAACTTGAGCTCCCACCAGGGTAACTTTTGCTTCCTCTGCCTGTGCAATTCCTCAAATAAATGATATAAATAAATTATTCCATACTGTGCATATTTTAAGACACCTTCAACTAACTAACTAACTGTAAAAAAAAAAAAAAAAAGTCGGACTTACTCGGTATGGACTATTAAGGATGGCTACACCTCCATAGTTAACTTGTATTGTGTGCTTGTTGCTTTTGGTTGGGCAGTAGCTGCATGTGTACGTGCCATCTTTGTTGTCCTGAACTTTCAGATCCACGGGTCGGTATTCTTCATCAATGATATTGATGTCAAGAGGAGCATGGCCACCAGCCTTACGGATGTCTACTGTAAAATCTACTGGCTTGTTCTTTGTTACTCCATATTTATCAATTCCAGATCCAAAAGCTTCAACCTAAAAGTCGAATAAAATTCATAAAGATTTATTAGGTCATGAAGTTGAAACAAATTTCAATATAATATGTTGATGTAAAATACAGTTTATACTTTCTGATTATTAAAGTAGAAAAACAAAACTGAGCTACATTCAGTCTCATAACTGCTGAGGAAAGACAATATAAGAAATTCCACCTGTAATTACAATAATAGCTATAGTTATATCAATTAACACACAACTAATCGAAAATATAAATCAGTAATATACTGACCAGGCTTATGAATTACCAAAATAGTAAAATAAAATTAATCATGAAGACCAGCAAATTAAAAATTAAGCCTAGAAGTTTAGAACATAAATGCTTAAAAACACTAAAACAGACCATTCTGGAATTTTGGAAATTGAGTCTGAGAAAGACCTTACAATTTGCCAAATTTAACTTGCATCACTAACCTTTTATACACAGAAGTACATTAAAAAATTGTGGTTGCTATGACATTTACTTTTTATTTTTACCTTTTCTGGAAAATAATCTGTTTTCGGCAAGATTTGAGCCACAAATGGAGATTTAGGAATGTCTTCATTATTGCATAAAATATGGACTGCATAATCACCAGGAGCCAATGGGAAGTATTTGACATCTGCTGACCCATCTCCATTATCATCACACTCAATTTTAGCTTGAGATGGTCCTTCAATAGAAAACCCTGTGTAGACAAAACATTAGAAATGAACTTTCATGGATCAAAACTTAAACATCTTCACAAAAATTGTCCTTCCAGAACTACCACTTACAATCTCTACAAATCAGCACCAGCTTCTTGCAAACTAAAATAACAAAAAGTCATTTATTCTTGGCATCTCACGTCTTTACTCCTACCTTCTAAAAGCAGGGTTAAAATTAGGATTTTACAAGACTCAAAAATCTCCCCTCTTCTTCAAATTGGAAAAATGTATTAATGCTCCAAATAAATTAGCCAATGTTCTGATATACAGATTTGAATAGTAATACAATGCTGAATCTGCTTATTCTACAAATTTACTGATTACTGAAAGTAATCCATTATTATAGTTGATACATCGTAACTTTAGTTTCATGCAGTTCCTTGAACTCATATGAATGTTATTTTGTGCATCAAACCCTCTCTCTCTCTCTCACAGATTGCAGTATGAAAAGTATCAGAGTATCAAAAAAATTCTCTTGAATGTATATTAACAAATACTCCAATTTTCCACTGTTATTCTCATACAACAGGATCAAAGTTGAATTTTTCAAACTTTTATCTGGTCCATAGAAGTATGTTATTATATTCAAATTGTTATTGCTGTAATTTAAGTTCATTTTTGTTAAAGAAAGATGGTTTTATTTCAAATGTTTGGAAAACAAATAACACTTTTTCACTCATTTTGGAACCTGTGATCAACAATGGGAAGCAGCTTGTCAAGAAGTTTATTCCTTTTTCTCTGAACTTTATTTGTTTCTCTTGTATTTTCAGTGGACAAATTTGACTCTCTTGTAGGCTGTTGAGCCACTTTCAGACTTAGTGTTGTTTAAAATCTGAGTCATTACAAACAAGAGTAGGTCTAGAAAAGCTAATGCCAAATTTATGCAAGTATACTTAACCAAAAGTCTGAGTGAAATTTCACAGCCTCACATAGTTTCTCTCTCTTAATAGGCATAAAGTGGGGGAAGAGTGGATCTTAATATTTATTAAAGACTTTGCCTAATTGATTAAAGTTACTAAATTTGGATCAAAAGAATACAGGTGCAACTACCTATATTACTTACTGAATGAGGTTAATGGGCTTCTGTACCTTCACCAGCCTGCCCATAATTATTAAAAACAGTACTTAAAGGTACCCATGTAATTTTGCTCCACAGATTCCTAGAGGTCTAGTTGTAACACTGGTAAAAGAAATAAAATGCCAGTCCTATAGACCTACTTATGACAAAGCAGACCTACATCTTCCCATGTCTACTGCATATGATTTAACATTGATCATAATGATTGATCACAAATAACCGTTATAACTGCGGAATCTGTATATTACCTTTTGATATCAAAATGTGAACTTATTAATTAACCCCTGTAATACTACAGACTTAGGTTGTGCAAGTGTGAAACGAAACATCACAGAATAGTTGTTTGTTTGTTTTTTATTTTGGGGGGGGGGGGGTACATTTAACACTTCATGACCTAACCACCTTTTTTTGAGCCCACAATAAAGTTAATATACATGTGATTATACTATCCTTAAAACCTACAGCCATTATCATATGTCCCTTTGTTGGAATATATACTTACTTTGCTCAACTGAAAAAAGTTTAAGTTAAGATACAATCACATACAAAATGTTATATTTTTCAGATATTTCAAACACATTTTGACATACATTTCAATACTCACACACACATTATATATATATATATATATAAAACTTTTTCAAACTGTATTTAAATTGTTTGATTTTTGTCAATGTTATTAAAAATTGATATTCTTTTTCTGTTACCCAAAAACATAGATGTTGACACAACCAACATTAATGCTATATTTAACATACCAAGTGATCCTGTTTCTCCATTTGTATCCACAGTAAAACAAGCTGGGTATCCAACAACCCCTCCATCCAATCCTGGTCCATATGCACAAATTTTGGACTCTTTGTAAGGTCCAACATTTAATTCAAATGGACTATGAGGCACTTCTTGGCCTCCATATGATACAGTGATCACATAACGACCCTCGTTCATTGGCCGATAAATACATTCATAAGTTGAATCATCTAGCTTATTGATATCCACATATTCGTTGATTCCACCTAGAAAACATAAGTCATACTGCAGTATATTACTTGGAGCGTGTACATGTAGTAACCCTAACCCTTTTACAGTGGGTTCGTGTAATTTGTAGAAATCTAGTCACGAATTTTACTTTTACAACAACATATGTGGTAACTCCAAGATTTTCTTGTGTCCTCTCAAAAACTGGTAAGATTTTGTCAGAGACCACGAGTATCTTGTACACAAATAATGACAATTTTTATAATTAAGTGTTTTTACTAAAAATGTTATTTTTCTGTTGTAGTTACTTAGGTGATCTTCATTTTAAGTATAAAAATAATTTTCTTCATCTTATAGTTTTCATATTTCATTTGCATAACCTCTAGAACCTCTTAAAAGGATATCAAAAGTTTTTTTAAGGTAAATGTTTACGTTTTATTTTTCATTTCTTTAACCATATCACCAGTGGTGGGATTCAGCCGGTTTGTGCGAACCTGTTCTTAGAATTTAATGACCTCCACGAACCGGTTGTTAACAATCGTATGTATAGGCCTAATAATAACGTTACAACTTACAAGTACGCGCGTTTACAACGCAACTTTACTAGCAGGCTAGGCGGACTAGGTCTACTAGATCTCTGATGAATCATTTGCCAGCAGGTAATTGTTTTTTTTGTTTTTATATATATACAGATTCTTATGATCTTATCTAAATTATTATTATTAGATCTAACTTAGTTATATCATCTACTATAGGCCAAACGTCCTAGGCCTACGCGTGAGTGCAAATATGTGCTGAATTACTAGCCAGCGAGTGAACGCTTTTTCTACAGATTCTTATCTAAATAATTACGTTAATCTATTATTATTATTATTATTATTATTATACCAAAGGTTAGATCATCTATATACATAGCTCT
>NW_013669664.1:35531-37240 GCF_000517525.1 Limulus polyphemus
TCACTAAATAGTTATTATCATCAACATACAATGCAATGGAATGATTAAAATTGGAAAAAAAACATACCTTTCGAATTTTTGTAGAATATCTTTAAAGATGTTGTTTTGCTTATATTCATAATTTTGCATTTTTTCCCATTTCACACGGTTAATTTTTGATGTTTTATTTTCCATTCTTGTCCTTTACCACTTATTATTTATCTTAACACAAGTCAATGGTGCCCTCGAGGCATATTACAGTTTCTTAGGGAGACATGCATAACCCTTTGGCAAAAATTTTGTTCGGCGATTAATATCTTAAGCCGTGAGAACAAATGCAAAGTATGATGTATATTTTAAAAAAATAAAGTTTAAGCCTCTTAATTATGTATTTTAAAACAATTAATACATAATTAACTAAAATGTAATGGTAAGATCTAAATACAATTTAAACTGTATCTATCTATAACACATTTAGGTAAGAAACAACCATAAGTGCTATAGTTGATCAAACAGCCAACTATACTATAGTCACTTTCATGTACTCTGTGATGACAACTTGACACCAATATGAACATAACTGTTGTTAGATTATACTGTAAAATAAGCTCTTTTTAATGGTTAGACACCTGTAAACAAATCTGTTGAAGGTGGGCATGACAACTGTCAAGGGTTGAAAAAAGTTATTACTTGTTCCAACTGTATTCATTCAGAGAACTTTAAAATGAAAGAGTCAAAAGGTTATTTAAACATCTCATTGTTGGTCACGTGACAATACATCTGAAGTTTAAAATAGTTTTTTTTTAAGATTTATTTTGAAATAAAGGACTTAAAACTTGAATAAAATAAAACTTCAACTCATAACAAGTATTATAATATTAAATTCATTCACAAACATTGATATTAAAGGTGTTTAGTTAAATTTTGAATGTAACAGTGACTTGTGCAGAAAAGTATTTAAAGAGGCTCCCATTGTAAAATGGTGAAGCAAAAGCTTTTAGAATAACCTGGGTAATGGCCATAGCCAAGAATTTGAGGCCCAGGACAAGTCATTGTCATCATTTGCTTCTAGTTTGAATATTTTTTAAAGAAAACTTTACTAATATCTTACCCACAAAGAAAATGTATTTCCAGTAGATTGTTTAAAGCTAAATAGATTATTAATAAACTTAAGCTATTTACACAAATGTTCAACATATGCTTCATTATCTACTCACAATTAAAATATACAACCCACATACACCAGATATAAAAAAGGACCCTATACCAATAAACAACATATGTAAAAAACCAAAAAACAATTTATATTTTCCTTCTGCTGATATACAAAAGCCTAATGTTTGCTATTACAGCCAAAACATAGTTGTCCTACCAATAAGAACCCCTATATTCTTATTTGATATTTCATCTAACAGCACTGATATTTCAATATACATTATATACTTTATAATCATTTAAAAAAAGAATATATCCATTATTTTTAATCTTAGCACATCAGTTCAGTCCTAAATATATTGGTGTGCGTGTGTGTGTGTGTGTGTGTGTGTGTGTGTGTGTGTGTGTGTGTGTGTGTGTGTGTGTGTGTGTGTGTGTGTGTGTGTGTGTGTGTGTGTGTGTGTGTGTGTGTGTGTGTGTGTGTGTGTGTACTACTACTACTACTACTACTACACTAACTAAGTAACGTAACTTACTTCGTTACGTTACCGTCCTTACCGTACCGACGGTACCGA
>NW_013669664.1:37261-53687 GCF_000517525.1 Limulus polyphemus
ACTACTATATTATATATACTATATATATTATTATATATTAAATTAAATACTACTATTTTAATTTACTTATTACTACATACAAATAACTATATATAGTGTGTGTGTGTGTGTGTGTGTGTGTGTGTGTGTGTGTGTGTGTGTGTGTGTGTGTGTGTGTGTTGCAAACCTTCACAAACTTCTCACAACTAAGCTAGAAATCATTCGTTTAGCCTCCTCTCAAGGGCCCGAGACAACAGTCTCCACTTGTTTCAATGTGCCCGAGTACAAGATTCGCTATAAACAACTGTAGTAAAACTCTTTTGAAAAAATAAATTGTGAAATACAATTGGATTCAAATGTACAAATACATATACAAAAAAGTAGTTAGAGATAATTAGGAGTATTTAAGCATAAAAGTAAGAAACTATGATGTTGGACATACCTGGTCCAATCACCTTCACATCTAGATCACCTTGACCTGCACCTTCAGTAAACACCTTAAAGTCTGCAATATCACGTACACGAATACCTCGAGGTTGGATGCCTCTTCCCGATACACGAACTTTCCTTGCATCACAAACTACAATCATAATTTTTTAAACAGATCAGAACGGAACAGATTTACAACAAGATGTTAAGGAAAATATTATTTTTAAAAGAACTCATTCAAAGATGATTTGATATCTTCATGAATGGTCTGTTATAAAATCTTAATCGTTGTTTACAGTTGTTTTTAAATTAAAAATTAAACCCCGGTATTACAAGTATTAAAGCTCGACTTTTTTCAATCAATTAGCGCATCCAAGTTAGATGTAATGAGTGATACAAGTTATTCACAAACATTATTTCAATTTTTAAGTAAGTGAATGAATAAAAAACAAATGTTCAAAATCTGTTAGTCTATAGTACCAACCAGTAAACATTGAAGAACAACAAATACTTTTTAAGCCTTAAATAGAAAATTTTTTAGGTTTGTTTTGGACTTTACAAATTTTACATGTTAGTGAACCAGTAATTTGTTATTACTTATTTACAACTCTTGTCATTAGCTAAATAATGATATTTGAATGGAATAACCTTATTTTCGTTTGTGGTTACAAAACTTGTTCACAAATATCACTCGCATAATTTAGTTAGTTATTTAAGAGAGATGGTGTAAGTTAGTTTGTGAAACGAGATCATAATTTTTAGTTTGAAGATGTTTTTTCTTCACACTACTAGTCTTTTTTTATTTAAGTTAACACTTGTGCGAGATTCAAATGCATCTTCTGTTCCATTATCATTTTTATAGAATCAAATCTCCAAAGCTGCTGAATTAAAAGAAACTTCTTTTTTCCAGTTTATTTCTAGACAGGAAAGAACTTTTTACCTGGTGACACTTTGACTCCAAAGGGACTATTGGGAATTAGCTGACCAGCAAAGAAGATGTTGACGGATAGAAGACCAACTGTCTGACAGACGTACTCACAACGATAAACATCTTCATCAATCTTCCTTACTCTCCACGGAACAGTTGTCCTGTCACCTCTCTGATCTAGAATGATGACCTCTACCTGCCCTCTACCCGCATCTAGGGAGATAAGGTAGTAAAATATTGTGTAAAGTTGCAAACCATAACCATGTAAATAGAGACTTAAAAATTAACCTTAAACGAGTAATATATATAAAAAATATATATATTAAAAAAAAAAGGGGAGAAAATCATTCAATACGAATTCCTAGAGGGAAATTATTAAACTACAACCTACCCTTAATTTTTGTCTTTAATAGAAGGTAACTTACAGTATTGTTATGTTTTTGGGTATTATTATATTTTTGCATCAAACACCCTAAACGATGCTAACAGGTGGAGCTGAAGTACAAGGTAAGATATCTACTTTGTTATATGTAATATCTTTGTTTGATGTTTATGGGCGAGACAGAAGAAAGCGTGTGCGTGTGTGTGTGTGTGTTTTGTCTAGAGAACTTAACTAGCATACATGATTGAAACAAGAAAGTTTCCTTTGTTTGAAGACCTTAGTTAATTATCCACAGATGAGAGAGGAGTTTCTTGTTTAGAGATCTTATCTAACATTCATAAGTAAGAGAGAAGAGGTTTTTTTGTCTACAGACCTTACTAAGGTCCATAAGTGAGACAAAAGTTTTCTTTTGTTCAAAGATCTCAGATAATGTTTTCAACCATGGAGTGATACATGGTAATTACAGTCATTCAAACTGATGTGGTGACCAAGTTTAAATATTCACTGTTAATTTATTCAGAATTTAAACTCAATTCAAGTATAAATGTAATAGATAAAGAGTTTAAAAATCAGTGCAGCTATGTGTAGATGTTGAAATCCAGCTTCCAAACTAATAAAGCATTTCTTAGCAAAAAATAAAATAAAATCAAATTGTAATCTAAAGACAATTTTCTTTAATAGAGTAGTAAAGCACACAAAAGTTTAGTTCCATACATGTTTATCAAAATCAGGTTTCCATTTTTTTTGCATTAAGCCATTATTAAACTTGTAATTTAAACCAAACGTATGACATATGTATGTACCATATGATAAACTTACAAAATATTTTCAAAGAACATTATTAATAGTTTGAAAACTTAGACTAAAAATAAAGATACACAACGTTTTAATTACTTTAAATTATGAATTCTTTACTTAAATCATACGTTAAGTGTATTAACTGTTACTTTTCTAACATAAGAATTTATAAACTTAAGATTTATATTACTAGCTTTACCTTTAGTAAACACATCAAAGTAAGTAGGTCGACCAACCATCACACCATTAGGTTCAAGTCCAGGTCCAGAGGCAGTCACTTTCTTCGGGTCACCAGCATGACCTTCAACTGTTACAAGGAAGGGACTTTTGGGCACTTCTTTGCCAGCAAAGGTAACTTTCACCTAAATTTAATTTAATGGTTCAATTATAAGTAATCCATCAGCCCTGTGAGAATAGCTACTTCTGTTAGGGGTGATGATACTGTGTGCTTGAAACAATTTACTGGCTGGGCAAGAACCAGGTCTAATTAGCACAACTGGTTCACCACTTACAGTATAATTATCAATACTTTTTTTGTTATTGGATGGTATTACAATAAAAACACTATTTCAAAAGGTTTAAAGTTCTGTATCACAAATGGACTCAAACAGCAGCGTTTCCAGATATTCCTAAACTTCTTTAACAGTTTCTTGCATTTTATGCTTTGACTGAATTAAATTATAAACATAATTCTAAAAGTTTTATTTATCCAAACAATTAAAACAAACATACATAACCCATCAGATTTGTTGTTACTAATATCCTCTACTTGATCGTTAGTTTGTACATAAATTAGGTCTTTAACACAGGATCTCTCCTTCAACCAGAAATGAAGAAGTGGTTTGGGGCAAGAAACAAGAAATTCAGGTAATTGTTTTTTTTTTTGGAGTTGTTGCATGCACCATTAGAAAGTCTAATCTTTTGTATCCAAATATGCAATCCAGGAGATACAAGGTTTTGGTGTGACCTCATCAGCAAAGATCACAGACATAAACTAACTCTTGTTTGATTCTTAACTCAAATTATCTGAATTTTGTTCATTGT
The DNA here is from genome assembly GCF_000517525.1 of Limulus polyphemus. Classification (NCBI taxonomy): domain Eukaryota; kingdom Metazoa; phylum Arthropoda; class Merostomata; order Xiphosura; family Limulidae; genus Limulus; species Limulus polyphemus. The sequence goes on from NW_013669664.1 coordinate 40,822, forward strand.
CTGTTTGAAGTTGGAGACCTTGTACCTTATATTCTGATCTGGTGGAGAGCTACGATTACTGCTATTACTACTGTTCTCGTTAAACCAAATCTATTTTTGAGAGCTGCCACAACATCTATGAGCTTGATAGACAGTTTCCCTTAATAAACTTATGGAATACCCATCCAGCAATACATATGTAACAAACAAGACACACATACTTAAGGAGTACCCCCACCAACAATACATATGTAACAAACAAGACACACATACTTAAGGAGTACCCCACCAACAACAGATTGTAGTTGCATACAAAGCAACTTCACAGATTGCAAGTCAGACATCACAGAACCTTGTACAAGCAGGCTCTGGTCTGAAAAACATTGAACAACAGGCAAAGAAGGTTCACATAGCAGATCCATCAGTAACACAAGGAGTACTGTTATTAAATTTTGCTGGCGATGTGGCCAGCCATAACTCTGTCAGCTTTTGTCCAATTTGGAAACTTTAAATTGTATTCATCATATCACATTGTATGCTACTTCCCATATAGATTTCACCAAAATCAGATAAATATCTGATTTCTTTACATCCAGTCCTTGTTGTCAGGGGGAGTCTGATTGAGGTAGAGATCCTGTGTTAAAAGTAAAATAATGTGAATTACGAGGAGTCTACAAATTCATTTTCACCCACTGTGTTGTTCATGCTCCAATTTATTATAATATTCATATACTATTAACAAATTAAAACCATAAAATGCTTGATGTGAAATTATGTAAACTTACTCTGTGAGTTCCTTCCATGCTAGCTGTGTAGGTTACAGTGTAAGTTTTGCTACGGTCATTATTATACTTGACTTCAACCTATGCAAGTAATGAACAACAACATTTTATAAATAAATTAAAATCTAAAAAACACAAGAATGCTCCTAAACTCCTTACCACAAACTTTTCTCAATAATAAACCTGATGATTGTTCAAAATAATTTTAAAAATAAAATGTTTACATATTTAAAATGAAGAAAACAAATGACAGAAACTTAATTACCGGATCAGAAATTGTAGCCTTATGCTACCATATCTTAAAAATGTTAACACACTGCACTTCTTTATATTGTTAAGCACAAAGTTACACAATTGGATATCAGGCTGTGTTCATCACTGGTATGATGACCCAGTTTTTAAGAGTTAAAAGCCTTCAGACTTTAAGTGTGGTCATACACTATAATATCTCTTCACACATAACTGAAATTATTTCCATCATAAAAAGGTAACTCATCCAGTATCCCATTTGTTATGTTTAAGTATAATTCTCCTATTTCAAAATACTGGAGTTAAGTTAAAGTGAGTAAACCATCAAAGTTATTCTGATCACGCTTTTTTTTTTTTTTTTAATGTCAGATCACAACAGTAAATTCATATAGAATTAAATAAAGTTAATCAAATCTTTATAAAATATAATGATTATGATGTCAAGAAAAACCACCTGAAGTAAATCTAAAGAAGAAACAGCCAATATTGGCATTAAAAACTTATCTAACGACACAATACAAGTTAATGTATTGACTTCGTTAGGTCATCATCAGGTTACAAATGAGTGAAAAAGTGACCATTATTGATCAATATTATCATCCCCACAGCACATTATCAATAATGGTCACTTTTCCTCTAGCCATTCTTAACCTAAGAATGACCTATGCAGATCAAAACAAGGTTATTTGTATTGTGTTTTAAATGAAAAGTTTTTTTAATACACATATCAACCATCTATGGTATAGAATACAATATTGTTTTCCTATGAAGCTAGCTTGATTCTCAAAAATGCACTTTTTATATAATAGCCAGCCAAATCAGAAAAACAATCTGTATAAATAAGTTACCGAACTTCAATATTTGTACTGCTCCATTTTGTTTATGAAAAATTAAACATACATGTACCGGAAAAAGAAAAGAAAAGAGTAACATTTGAACCACCTAAACACATTTTACACCATTCTAATTACTTAACTATATTCACAAATTATTTTCCAGTGAGTGACAAAATGAAGTACTATGCAAAAAAAAAAAAGAAATATCAAACACAAAATTCAATATACTCACAGGCTCTAACATTCCACTAGGATTTTCTACAAACACTTCAATATCTCCTTTTCCAGCACTGAAAGTTTCCACTGTGAAGTTAGTGGGGGCACCACAAACCACACCAGAGGGTTCAATGCCTGGGCCATAACATCTAATTCTGTTGGGGTTGGTACGAGGTCGAAGAGGAGCCCCTGGTTTGAGTTTAGCATTGGGGTACTGAGAAAGATAGGTCATCATCGAGAGTTCATCTATGTTGGGATTCACCATCTCTTCTGGCTTGATCAGCTGTGAAAACACAAACAAAGGTAAAAATTACCATCAACTAACACTATGTAATTTTATTTAAGATAGTATTTGGTTTTATTTTATTATATATAGATAAATAAATAAGTAATAATTTGTGAAAAATAATTAATGTGTTGAAATTTACTCACAACTATTCAAATAAGTTGATATTCATGAAAACATGATTTTTAATTTAATATCTCACTGACAACATAGTATAGAAATATTTCCCTCTCTTATACTGTCTCATACAGATGCAAAATAAAACTGGTTGGTTTCTACAGAAAGCAATGATCAAGAAAACTTCATAAAAGAAGTTGGTATTGCCTTTCCCTCAGATAGGAAACATTTTATTCACGAAATTAAAAATAACAAAAAAGATAACTAATTGCTATGAGCCTACAATTTTTGTGTCTGTCCAGTAAACATTTCTGCTTGAATCTTAAAAATTGTCTATTATTAGGCTAGACAATATAACTGCTTTAAAGTTGGATGCTTTTTTTATGGCTCAGCAATAAAAACACAGAATAATTCATTATAATAAATAGACAAACCTGTGGTACACCTAACCAATCATCAGCAAGATTCATAGCTTCACTAGCATTGCCCAAAGCATTGTTTGGACTCCAGTCAGACCAATCAGGACACAGTCCTATGGAATAAAATAGAAGCAAACAATAATTAATAATATTGGACAGCCCAGCAGTTAAATTATGTACTCTATTTTATTTTTTTAATGAAGTTTTTAAACTTTCAATTTACTTTGTCTGTTTCTAAATTTGTTTCAAGTTAACATATCCACCAAGTTTAAGATTAGAGTTTTGTTTCAAATATGAAAAAACGATTACCTACTAAAACTGAGTATTCCTGAAAACTAAGATTTTTAGACTGAAAGTATTCTAAATTAGTTTCCCACGGAACATCAATTGGGAAAGGAAAAAAATTAGTTGTTTTGTGACAAAATTAATTTAATAATTAATACCCATATTATATAAATATACACAAACACCAATGTTACCAAAAGCATTATTATTTTTTTTGTTAAATATGGCTACATTACTGAATAAATGCACATGTCAATTCACTTAATAAATTAAATTTTTTACTCCTAATAATAATTTGCAATATACAAATTATCACTGAAATAAAGCAATTCTGGTAAATGGACAAACCGATACATTAGTGTAAACAATACATTCATCAAATGTAATAAAGTCACACTTGACTGCAGGTATTTTTACTTTATAATCCTCTTAATTACACCTTTACAAGTTTCTGATCAGCAACATTTTAGACTTATCTTTCATGTGCCAAAAATCATGATCTTTATTCAGTACCCGTACCATATCTTTGGCTTACATAATCCCAGCTTATATAATGAATTCTGGTATTGAAGGAAAGGAATTTTGAGCATTGATACGTGACAGACAAAAGATAGGTCTGAAATACCATTTTTACACCATTTGACTAAAAATCTCTAAAGAAATAATTAAGAGAAAAATGAAGAACAAGAATTTTACATGTTTAGTGTGATTTTGTCGCTTTTGTTTCAGCTAAAATGCTTTCATGTTTTGTCAGCCTGGTCATTTTACACCATTATAACGCATTCATTGTTAATCATGTCAAAAATAAAAACAAAAAAAAAGACTTCATCTTAATGTAAACTTTAACTGTTAATTTTTTGTGGAAAGCCATTTCAACATTATGAAAAAGTGGAATTTCAGCATTCAATACTTGAGTAGAAAGCAAAAAATGCCAGAAGAGAGAGATTGCTACTGGTGATAAAAGAAGCTACGATGAACAGTAACATTTTAAATAAAAGAATGAAAACATATCCACAATAAATGTAACAGATAAACCTTAAAACATAACTTACGCTCCACTTGAGAGTATCGTAGAAATATTACAGGCATATAAAACACTATCACGTTAAATATTTTGTAACCTACTCCAGACATCAACGAAACCTCAAAAATGTATTAGTTCACTCAAAATTAGAAAATACTGAAAGCACATTAACCCAGCCTAATTACAATAAATGCTGCAACAATCAACCTATTTGCATAACTTACAATTTTATTGATTCATGAACATCAGTAAGGGGACATAAATCAACCTTTTACAGACAACAAGAATATATGCTTGAGATGTAATAAACTACACATTGGCAAAACTTCATGCCGGCTAGAGGATCGCTTCAGTGAACATTTTCAAGAAATCACAACCCTCGAGTACCTAGACATTTTACTCAAATGACTGTTCTCAAGTACTGGTATTCAAACACGGTAGGACCAAAAAAGAAAGACAAACATAAGCTGGTTTTTCAATTAGGTAACAAACAACCTATTGAAACAAACAAATTTTTTTTTTAAATGGTTGTTAAAATCAGTTTGAAGATTGTTTTCCTTATTATTTCTCTTTAGCTTATTTATCTACCATACTGTTTAACTTTTACTATATTATTTATCTACCATACTGTTTAACTTTTACTATATTATTTATCTACCATATATTTTCACATTGTTAAATGCATATTGTTTGTCTTGATTCATACATTTACACAAGAATGGAAGTTCTTAAACATACAACTGTCATTAATTCCATTTCCATATTAAGCCTGAAGAAGGACAGTTTCTTAAAACAAAAACAAACAACTGCACGCAACTTATTAATAAATTTAGGTTTACCTGGTGCCACGGCATCCACTAATGCTCCCACTGCAATTCCATCTTTCCAATCAGTTGTAAAGTTCTGAACTGGAAGATCTGGAAGTTTGCTCTGAATCCAACCTAAAAGTCTCTGTTTGGGAGTAGGTCCACCTTTCTCGCCCAGAAGTATGTTTGCATCTTCGCCCTCCCACATGGGCATGGAAATGGAGTAGTGCAAGATTAGGGTCCATATCAGTCCTAGGATCAGCTTTAACTTACAGTCCACAATATCTGAACTGTCTGGAGGGAGAAAAGTAAGGACAATTTATCAAGTTTTTTTCTCATAACTATTTATTTATAAAATAACAGAAAAAACTCAAACAATATGCATAAAAAATAGAAATTTACTATCTATTTTATTTTCAATTCTGACAATTAAGAGAATAACATCTGACCCATCACTCAAGAAATGTATTACATGTTAATCATTAGATAACATTTGACAGTTTCTGACCAGCTTCACATGTATCAGTTTAACAGAAACTTATTTGACACACATACACAATTACTTATACAAAATAGAGGACTTCCTTTATTTAAAAAGCAAAATAAAATCTTTATTTAACAAAATTTTTAGTAAAGAACACAACAAACTCCCAAGTGAGTTTAAAAGTTACATTGTTTGATTATAAGACAAGCTTAAATTGTATTAAGTTATAAGTAACCAGCTGATAACCTCTAAAGAAAGCAAGGTTGTTGTAATAATTTAAACAAAATCAACTAATGATAACAGAAGAAATCTCAGTATATCAGTTTAAACAAGTTATATGACAGTAAAATATACTTTAAACTAGTTCATAAACACTTCATTTGTTAAAATGCTTTGACTTTTTTTTCTTTTAATTCTAAACACCAACAGTGGTTTAATTAGTTATATAATACTAACCAGGAATCATACCCAAATTAGGAAATCACAGGGTTATATTTTACTCTCAAACATCACAACTTTAAGATACAATCAACTACCTACAATTTTCTTCCACAACTAAACTAGCTTTCTTGTCTGAAGGATAAGTTACTACTACTAGGGAAAGTTACACGTTTTATCCTAACAAATGTACCGAGAAACATTTTTTACAACACAAATTATTTATGTTGATATTTTTTAAACTTTAATAAATGTTTCATATCAATTACGTAAGGTCTGCAAATGTTTTATTAAATTTTTTGATTAACTTTATGATTTTTACATTATCCTGGATGAGAATAGAAAGGAACTTGTCCTGATCAAAACTTCTAGCTCAGAATTTCACTTCCAATTCAAGTATTTTTGTACATAATGTTTGGTTTGATATTTTGTAACTGCCTTGAATGAAAGATGCTAATGATTCTGCACAGTTTTGTGTGTGTGTGTGTGTGTGTGTGTGTGTGTGTGTGTGTGTGTGTGTGTGTGTGTGTGTGTGTGTGTGTGTGTGTGTGTGTATTTGCTGTTATTTTTTTTGCATTTCTCATTCAAGGCAGTTACAAAACTTTACTAAAATGCTAATTATGTCTTTACCAATATCATTAATGTAAATAAAAATAAATAAAGCAAAGGCCCAAGCACTGACTCCTAAAAGTTTGAATAAAGATAAATTTGCTAAACAAATGATAACCTGGTTTTCAATACTAGAAATGCAGTAACATAATAAAAACCTAGGTTTCACATATCAGCAATTTCTCAATCTTCTGACAGAAATAACAACTTTCTATTTAGACATCCTGAGCTAGTTTTTATAAAAGTAAACATGGTTAATTGACAATTTGTTAATCCAAGTCACAGGCAAATCTAGAAACCGGAAAAATCTGATGTGTTTTACTTAGCTGTCTTTCTGTGTCAAAATAGAACTGAATGAAATATAAACATATAAACAACAAAAAACATTAACTAATGGAGTATAAAACTGTATTATAATCCTGTATAACAACTAAAATCTCAACCCTAATATGCAATAAATCACCCAAATATTCCCTCACTTCACAAATTGCAACCACAATCTCATTAAAGGTTAATGACATCTCTTCCCCTAATTATTTTTCTGACCATGAATCATTTCAAGAAGTCTCTCTCTTTCACTATTTCCTTTCATAATGCATACTGTCCTATGTTGTTACAATTTTTATGAATTAGTCTAAACCTGGGATCGGATGAAATTCCAACCCGTGTTTTCGGAACAGCTACTGTGTTTCGTTTCGAATGTCACAACTTCGCAAGTCTTGCTTGAATTCCGTCCGGTCTCAATTTTCATTCTTATATACAAACAAAAAAAGTTTTAAACACATTGAAACACTTCCGATGCAGGTTAGCGACGTAAAAAAAAAGGGCTAGTGAAAAACAGCTTGTATGTGAAAATATATATATACATTTAAGCATGTGAAAATTATCCTGTTGTAAGTGTTTGGTCAACATTTTGCTTTTTTTTTTTCAATTATTCCGAGTTCTTTGTGCTGCTAAGTAAGGCACGTTTACTATGTAGTAATTAATTTAATTACGTTTTACTTCTTGGCCCCTTGATTTTAAAAGTATGTCTCATAATTATACCACCAAATATGTTTGCGGTAAATATTGTACTTTTGAGTTATTCCGGGATCAAAATTAACATTATAATTTCACGGTAATCATCTACATATTTCGAAAAAACAGCAAAAGCTAATGTAACTTCTTCGAGGTTTCGGGCGGAACACCTAAGAAGAAGTGCCTGTTCGGCGATTAGCTTTTAGTTGTTAATAACCTAGATTAGTCATTCCTTATTGATTTCAGAGGAAAACATTTTTCACTTTAAGTTAATCGAACAGAAGTAATAAAAGTTCCAGGGTTGTATAATTATAACAAACAATTTATACTTAATCTAATATCTTAATCATCTATTACAGATATTATTCTATAAAAGAACACCATATCTATTAAAGTTATCTATGACTTTAATTCCGATTAGTAAATGATTCATAAAAAATAGTTACAGATGTTCTTCATGTAAGTTAATAATATAAATAGCGTCTCAGCCACTATAGTGTTTGTCGTATTTCAGCCTGCCTGGTGAGCCCTGATTTTGGGCAAAAGACCTCGTCGCATTGGATACAGCAAGGACAATACAGGCGACATTTTATTAGATTGTTTACTTTCACTCCAAGTTCTTGAAATTCCTTGAACTAACAAATATTTCTGTAGAATATCAAAATTCGTATCGACAGGATTCTTTTCTTTACAATAACGAAACAAAGCACCAATAAACAGTGCAACATCCCAAAAACCATAATAAAAATTCACTTTTATTCATCGACAGAACAAAGTTTAAATTGACTTTTTTCGGGGGGTGAGGGGAGTTACATTAAAAGGTATGCTTATAATTGCGGCTCTTAAGGATTCATTATTTTCTGTTACAAAAGTCTTGGTATATTACCATTTTAATTTAGGATTAATTACTAATCAATAATTTCTGATCAAACCAAGTTGGGCTGAGCACGGTCCAGTGGTAAGTGTCAAACTGTGGATCCAACTTTGGGATCGTGGGTGCTTATAAAGGTGACTTAGTATTCTATTTGGGTAACTCGCAAGTTGGCAGTGGGCGATATTGAGAAACTTTGTTACTTCAAAATTAGAGCCGGCGAACTCGGATATCACTCGAGTAGGTTATTTAGTGAATAAGAAATAAATCATTCCAAGCTACTACAGTAACACTGAACGTAATAGATCAAGTGTGAAGAACTGGGTAATATTCTATCACTCTTTTTCTACAGTCGTGTGTCGCCAGGTGGACTGTGAATCCATGGTTTACGTTCCATTGCTGTAAAGTCACGATTCGTACTCTGAAGCCCAAAAGTGACAGTCGAATTCAACATTTCGATTATAACAGCCCAATAGGTGGTGGCGTGTGCTGTTGTCTGGTTGGCTTCCTCTTTAATTTATCAGTTCAAAATTAAGGACGTGTAGCAAAAATAGCCTTTGTGTAATTTTGTGCGAATGTCCGAAATTAACTTTTTTATTATTATTTCTCTCTGTGAGGGGTGAAGTTGAGTAGGTGTGTAAATAGAATGAATTGTATCCTCACTGTTTGTTCATACACCCACATCAAAATCATATATATAACTCTAGAAGCTACTGTAGACAACAGCGTCTGTTATACCCACGCAAGACCACCTTAATTGAATTCATGTTTGGTGCCTTTTTCTATGTTACCACAACGGTCAACTACATGCATCATTCTTTGTTCTGCTCAACACCCCCTTATTTCGTTCATGCAATAGGTACAGGTAATTTTCCTTGAACACCAGCACCAGGATACCTCGCCACACTTAAAAATGGTTGTATAACACCACTTTAGTTGCCTTACAAGCTATAAAAGTCTACATTCGTGAACATTGAATGTCAAGGCAACATAGGAAATCTTAGTCTGAAACGCCATCTGTTGCCTAAAGTCTGTAGGTTTAATTATGCAAAGAAAAAAAAACGCACGTGAAAATGAAGGGATTTTATAAAGTAGCAAGCCGCATCATAAATTTACACTGAAAAAGATTCAAAGAGTAAATGGCTTTGTAATAAAATCCTCTTTAAAGATGTTGTAATTGCAATAGTATTTACGAAGTGTATCAAATATAAAGATAATACTAATACAAGATATATGTGCACATATTTATATCGAGACGATTTCATACATTTGAATTCGTAAATTATGGAACTTGCTGCATCCTAGAGAACTAATGGGAACGTTTTCTGTTCTGCGACTTACATACTTGCCAATGCAGAAAGTAGTTGTGCTTTCTAAAGACTTTATTTATTAAGCCAATCTGTAGATGTATATGTAAATTATTGAAAATATGAGTTTGTTTTTATATGCTAAATATATGGAGCTAGTCACTGATACATATTATATTATTTAAAACTGCGTGTTACTCCCAGAAGTCGTCAGTGGGAATTGCATCCTTAGGACTAAACTAATAATATATATAAAAACAACAACAACAAAGAAAGTATTTCTGAAGCTAAAGTTACTTTTGTATGTGTGAAGCTACAGAGGCTAGTTATAAGTTACGAAATATTAAGCTATTTCACATGTATTTATAAGCAACATTTGAAGACTAGTGAAGCGGAGAACAGCATAGCTCTGATCCGTCACCGATGTCTCCATTTAAAAATATTATTATTTCAGCAACATTCTCAGTTCCTGCTTTGATACAATGCAAACAACAGACTAGAGGAAACACCAGATAATACTATCAGTGAAAACAGATGGGCAACCACAAAAAGAAGGTTCACAGCTCTGATGTTTTGAGAATATACATAATAGTTTTACTCAGCATATATGCTATTTGATCATAAGATTTTCTTAAGAAATATTCTGATATACAGATCTCACACAAAATGCTGCAAACACAGGAATATATATTGCTTCTTATGAGAAAAAAAATACATTACAATAACGTAGAGCACGGCAAGTCTTCCTGGTCTATTATAGAACAAGAAATACATTACAATAACATAGAGCACGGCAAGCCTTCCTGGTCTGTTATAGAACAAGAAATACATTACAATAACGTAGAGCACGGCAAGCCTTCCTGGTCTAGTATAGAACAAGAAATTCATTACAATAACGTAGAGCACGGCAAGCCTTCCTGGTCTAGTTATAGAACAAGAAATACATTACAATAACGTAGAGCACGGCAAGCCTTCCTGGTCTGTTATAGAACAAGAAATACATTACAATAACGTAGAGCACGGCAAGCCTTCCTGGTCTGTTATAGAACAAGAAATACATTACAATAACGTAGATCACGGCAAGCCTTCCTGGTCTGTTATAGAACAAGAAATACATTACAATAACGTAGAGCACGGCAAGTCTTCCTGGTCTATTATAGAACAAGAAATACATTACAATAACGTAGAGCACGGCATGCTTCCTGGTCTATTATAGAACAATAACTTGCAATAACATAGATAACAGCAATACTTCCTAGTCTATTTCACTTATACCTTAGTCATACTTAAAGTATAATCACATATTGTTATTATTAATTTAAAACACAGCGAACCCTACTGTAGAAAAGGTTCAGAAAGAATACGAACAATATTGAACAAACGCACTCAAAATATCAAAACTGATATTAATCAATTATTGATCTCGATATTAATCAATTATGATTTTTAGTTTCATGTATGTATTAGGTCATCAAGAAATTAATGTTGCTTTTTTTTTAGATGAAAAAACCCGAACTTGTATATCAAAACATTTATTAAATGAAATAGTATCCATTCTTATCGATTATATTTTTTTCATCTTAGAATCAGGTTGTTAATGCCCTGATTAAATACATCCCTTGGCTTTGAAGCAAAAAACATGTCGATGTCCTCTTTAACACCTTCCACATTTGCATACGTTTTCCCATTAAGATGGTGTTGCAGCGAACGAAAAAGATGGTAATCTGATGGTGCCATATCTGGAGAATATGGTGGTTTGGGAGAACTTTCCAACCCAACTCCATGATCTTGTGTTGCGTCAAACGTGCCACATGTGGAGGTGCATTGTCGTGGAGAAGAACACCTTCCGATTGACGAGTGAAGGGCGTTTATGATGATGGGCTTGATTTAAAGATTCCAGTTGCTGACTATAGATCTCTGCATTGACAGTTCGCTGTGGATTGAGAAGTTCGAAATGAATTACTCCTTTGATGTCCCACCAAATACAAAGCACCACTTTCTGCGGATGAAGTTCAGGTTTTGGGATCGGAAGTATTTTTTTATCTAGGACTGAGCCATTCTTTTGGCGTTTAACATTTGCATAGAGAATCCATTTTTCATTACCGGTGACAATTCTGTCCAAAAATGGTTCACGCGCATTACGCGCCAGAAGAAACGAAGCAACGTTCACACGTTGGAAACGATGATCATCGGAGAGTTCGCGAGGCAACCAAACATCTTCTTTATGGAGTTTTTCCACATTACTTAGATGTTTGCGTATTGTTTCATGAGAAACATACAATTTCAGGGCCATTTCACGAGTGTGTTGCCTTGGATTAGACTCAACAAGCGTCTTCAGACCATCAATATCAATTCCAGCATGCCGGCCCCTGCCATCACAGTTTTTAAAGCTAAAGCCACCCGAACGAAATTTGCTGAACCATCGTTGACACTTACGAACGTTCAAAACATTTCCATAAACTTCTTTGATATTCTTTGTGGCTACAGAGGCGTTGTTCCCCTTCCTGTATTCAAACAGGATTACATGCCGAATATGTGTCTCGTCGTGTGCCAAACTAAGGGATTAGAGTATACTAAACTTTACATATTATATAGGCTACACTGACGTGACGTTAAGGAGGTTAGTTTTCTTTGAAAGTGTTCCAAAACGCGACACTAATTCCTTGATGACCTAATATTTGTTAAACAGCGGTATTTCTCGTTGCTCGATTACTTGTATAAACTACAATCATATCAAGTGTGTGTGTTGCGATTTGTATTAAAATGCTATCGAAGTTTTAAATATTATTCATGTTTTAAAGCATTACAAAATGTGTTTAAAATCTTCTGTTCAGGCTTGGAACTCGATATAACAAAACAGGCATAATTGCATAAACATATTCGTCATGTCACCAAACTTGGCTTGAGAACGGTCCTTTGTTGTTAGGTGTCGCCACGTAACAAGTTTGTGTGGCTTGATAAATGCCACTATACTTTATTTTGATAATACTTTCTTAAAACACCTAAACAAACATTGAACAGAACAGTAATAACCAAGGAAAGAAATTTAGTTTCTTAATTTGGTAAAAAAGCTGGGATTTTAACATAGTTTTTTTTTTTTTTTTGAAACACACACACACCTTTTTTTTCACTTTTGTCTAG
>NW_013669664.1:54789-66387 GCF_000517525.1 Limulus polyphemus
TAATAACTAACGAAAGGAAAAGTTAAAGTTTATTTATTTAGTTAAAAGTAAACGTAGGTAGTTTAACTTATAGTTTTTTTTGGTTTTTAATAACACACACACACACACACACACACACACACCTTTTTTTCACTTTTGTCTAGCACTGTTTGATTCCAGGTGAATGCGCGTTTTGGAACAAAAAACGGCTTACCGATATGTGCATAAAAAAATTAAGTACAAGTATTTCAAACATCTTGTGGGCAACCCGTAACTATTGTTTACCAGACAGAATCTACACAGGGTTCATTCTGTCACGCGCAGAACTGCTATCAGTTAAGGTCGGAGTACACAAGGACTTTGCTCAAGTTTAAAGTTTCCGCCAAGCTCAAAACATTGAGAACCACTACACCGACCTTGACTACAATATAGATGGTGCCAGTATTTGACGATAGCGTGTTTGTTAGAATAGAGATGCTAGTTGTAAAAACAACAATAAACGTCAAAATTGTACTCTGATGTTCACAAATATGGGTATTTAATAAATACTATGTATACGTTGGATCTCCTCTGCCAGTAGACAAATTACACGCTGAGCTAATCATGATTCTTGGTGTACTCCAGTGGGACAGAGGTATGTTTACAGACCTAAAACACTAAAAATCCAGGGTTCGATTCCACGCGGTGGACACAGCAAATATAATTCAATATGGCTTTGTTCTAAAACCAACAAACAGCAAGTAATTATCAACAATTTACCAAAATCAGCTAACACAACATCAGAAGTAAAAAATAACTCGTTAAGTAATGTAGCTAAGTTTATATAACGATATGTTGCGTCATCGAGATCACGTGACTATTCTCACGCTCTCTACTTTCTAGAACTATTCTGTACTTTGGCGAATGCTCTAGCATTTACTAGATATAGGGTAGGCTGGTATATAAAAGAGGGTGACAACGTGACGGGAATGTAATGTGTGTGTGTAGACAGTGAGTAATTGAACAGTGAGTAAAAAAACCCAAGTTCAAGCACTAGTCAATCTTATTTTCGAACTGCTGATCAGAGGTAGGGCAACTAATTTATAACACCCACCGTCAACACGGCTACTCTAAATCACGTAACGAGTTTGAGCATCATAGTCTTAATATTCTCGTCGCTGGAAGTACTAAAGTATTAAGCGACATATCGTGGTTCAAATATGGGGCCTTTCGATCTGCAGCGTAACCCCCACAGGCCACGCCTGGCCCGGATATGAAAATAATTTTAAATCAGTGAATGAAAACTTCTGCATTTGAGAAAGATTTTGTAGATAAATAATAAAAACATACATAGGCAAGACTGGCAGATGGATATAAATTATACTTCAAAAAACAAACTCATGCTCACCAGAGAATTACATATAAAATTATTGCTCTTGACAATTGTTAAAATCATATATTGGTAAGAAATTTCCAAGATTTTTGTAACACGTATGTAAACTTAGTTCGAATAATATTACAATAACTTTTTTTAACATTAAGCTCACGTGTATTTTTACCGTGGAGTTGATAAACACCTTAACGGAGAGTGTAAAGTATCAAACAATATGTGACGTATATCCTGTTAAAGATAAGTGGTCAGTATAGGTCGTAGGGGGCAGTCCTGTTTGTGTGGTTTAGGAATGCCGTAGAGTTGTGGTGTGCGTGAATCAGTTTTACGTAGATAAAAATAAAGATCGTCAGTAATTAAATTATTTGCCGAGTGTGACACCTCTTCGCCTCCGACTAGTGGGAGAGAGCACGAGATTGCTCACTGGTTAGATAGTTTGGGCGTGGGTTGGCCCTATGATAGGGTCGGGTTAGAATCCATGCAATACCACAGAGTATTCCCTGTACATGGGTGAGGATGCGTTACAAGTAAAAATGGGAGAGTTTTACATGTAGTAAAATAAGCACATCTTAAATTACTTGCGTTAAGTATTTATCTACTTTTACAATTTGATTGTCGTGTTTGATTGAATGGTTTATTGTTGTTATGACAGGTTTTATCGAAATCCTTAGCTATCTGACGACCTTTGTCCTTCAAGGTCAAAATAAAGGCTTTGACTACTTTGGGAACATTATAATTCTAGTTAAAGGTCACGAATTGAAATTCAGGTCATTCAGGATTTTTTTTTTGGGAGGGACAACAACAACAAATTTGTTACTGGAGAAAATTCGAGTGATTGTGGGAAATTTGATGACTGATTACAAAAAAATCTAGTCAGAATTTGTCCATCGTCTCTAGACTTGAGTTACTGTAATATCTCAATCTCAGCACTATGCGAAATAGTATGCAATGAACTCGGTACAATAGATTCATGCTGTGAAATTAAGTGTACTTGGTGGAAAGTTTAACGGATAAAATGCATACATTTCTGTTAAACTTCAAACATTGACTGTATTGTACTGGCGTAAAATTCCAAACATATTATTCATATATGCTATTTGTTCTCGATATAATTGTAGCGAATCTCACCACTTTTGATTCATTCCCACGCTCATCTGCTCTGGAATCACGAAACCCTCACCTGCTCAATATGCTATATCATTCGAGAAGTCCCTTGACTGCGTATAAAAAGTCGGTCACTTTGTCTCGCTCTGCACACAGTCAAAACAAAGTCCGATCTTCTTCCTCTCATCATACCCGCGATATAATCAAGTTCCGCAAAACGTTTTTTTTTTTAATATTTTAAACTCCAGTTCTGTAAATATAAATTCATTTATATTTTTTAGAAAATAATTTGAAATGCTGACTGTTTCCAGTTCGAGTAAAGTCCGAAAGTGCAAAAAAAAAAAATCAACCAAACAGTTTCTGCAACATTTGTGGAAAATATATTGCAGTTTCACGAACGAAAAACAACACACACACACACACAAGATAAAGGTAGCTTACTACCACTATTTTGGGTGTAAAATTGGTGTAAGACGTGTGTTGTACACTTTGCACAGTGGCTGAATAAGAGGAGAGAAAGTATGCCATTTACAGTTTCCATGATATCGTGTGAGCACAAAAATCATCGAACTGACTACTATTTTTGCATGACTAATGTTTCTGGATATTCAGGCAAAACTAAACAATATATTATATATCCAGATATTGCATCTGCAATGAAACCAGTACCTCATGGGGATGGTCTTCCATTGTCACATCCACCAACAAATTAGGAAACAGAAGTTATTCTGAGCAGAAGACAATGAATGATCCTCCTCCTCTTCATCTAGTACTTCTATTACTATGGCACCTCAACACAATCTGCTTCATCTGATCACACAAAAAGAGCTAACTGATCTGATTCGTGGCTTATCTCTACCAAAGCAGCATGGGGAATTCCTTGCCTCTCGTTTGCAGCAATAAAGTATTAGCTCTAGGAACAAGAATTTCAATTTACCAAAGTCTCCATCAAAGTCTTGCTTCTCACTACAGCATGCAAGAGACTTTGTGTTTCTGTACAAATGTTTTGTGTTGATGTACTAATGGAAGAATTAGGTACTGAACATCATTCTCAAGAATGGATACTTTATCGACTCATCTAAACTAAGTCTGATAGCTGTACTTTTGCACAATGGAAATACTAAGCCATCGATTCCTGTTGCTCATGCTGTGAACATGAAAGAAACTTATCAAAGCATGCGGATTATACATTCTTAAATGCAATTTTTAATGAATAAATAAAGCTATTAAAGAAAGTTATTTTCCCGATATATAAAAATACCTTGAATAAATCTATCAACTCAAAAACTAGAGGTACTTAATCAGTAATTTGCAACACGATTTTTTGAATAAGCATCGTCAACTTATTCAAAAATAGTTGACTTTTTAGCATAGCGGCTCTTAGAATGGCTCCGAGTTTTTTGTTTTTTTTCAAGTACAAACATTTTGCTCATAGCTCCGCCATTAATGTATTTATCCACGCCAAAGGTATCAAATTAATTCACTCTAATCCTGCCTAAAATAATTTCAATTTAAGGGTAGGCTGGTAGAGATCCTGGTGAGTAATAAAATTGAATTGAGTAGACGCATGACCCACCCTTTGTATTGCTGGCGCGCACACACACACACACACACACAAAATCTTGGATTAATTTACGAAAGAATTTCAAGTGCCGCGGCTATTGAAGACTCCCTCGTTTTGTAAAAGAAGCTGTCACAATGTTTTACTTCTCTTATAGAATTTACTTCCATACTTAGCCAAAATTAAATTTTTATAATAAAAAAAACAACTATTTTCTTCATGCAAAAGTGCACACACACACACACCCAATACGGGCTCGGTCCATCGCGCGAGCAACACAGTAAAAGTCGATATCGTAAAACCAGTCCAGAACAAGAGGATATTCCAGA
Organism: Limulus polyphemus; assembly: GCF_000517525.1. Taxonomy (NCBI): domain Eukaryota; kingdom Metazoa; phylum Arthropoda; class Merostomata; order Xiphosura; family Limulidae; genus Limulus; species Limulus polyphemus. The sequence continues at coordinate 59,132 of NW_013669664.1, forward strand.
GATAATGGCTTAAATAAAACAAACAGAATGGGGAAAATACCCAACTACGCAAGATATCGAAAACATCGATAGTTGAAGGTAATATCTAAAATTTACCACCGATGCATTGCTATCTGGACGTAATCTATCATCAGTTTGATGTATCGTTACACTCCTAGTTGGTGGTTTACTTTCTATTAAGCATAATACAAGCGTCTGTGTGGGAAAATAGACATTTTTACTTTGTGTAACCAATGGGGCACACCAAATTGTTTGTTTTTGAATTTCGCGCAAAGCTACACGAGGGCTATCTGCGCTAGCCGTCCCTAATTTAACAGTGTAAGACTAGAGGGAAGGCAGCTGGTCATCACCACCCACCGCCAACTCTTGGGCTACTCTTTTACCAACGAATAGTGGGATTGACCGTCACATTATAACGCCCCCACGGCTGAAAGGGCGAGCATGTTTGGTGTGACGGGGATTCGAACCCGCGACCCGCAGATTGCGAGTATAGGGCCCTAACCATCTGGCCAAATCGGACACGCTAGCTATCTGGAGCACTGTGTATGTAATATCGCTACTCATTCCTATGTTTATTTTTCCATGGATTTAGTAACACGTTAATCGAACACTGAGAGCTCTGCTGAGACAATGAAAACAAAGTTTTAGTTAAAGAAAAGTTTGAACTGTATAAAATTTCCAGTGAGTAAGTAGCACTAACGTCGGCAACTTGTTGACTTCAACCACCAAAGAGGGGGTCGAGACAGGTCTTGGAATTTCTTTGGAAAAAAAAAAAGACTGAGCGTACGATTGGTACATGGGTTACTTGCTTTGTACTAATCTATGGATTAAGTTGTATGTCCTTTAAAGGCAATAAGCTCCAGCTGGTATTTTTCAAGAGAACTAATGTCGCTATGGCAACTAACCTAAACAGTTGACCTTATTCATGACGTAAACTAATGGCGTTATGTGAAAAATGCGAGTCACCATTAATGATACAACTAAAAGGGAAATAAGCCCCATGTGGTAACGATACAACATAGCCAAAGCTGTAGAAGAAACATTTATCGTATTGAATTAAAGTTCGGTTAACATTCGTGCAACTTTAAAAACATAAACATGAATCTTTCATGTTTACCATAGTAAGAAATGCATTTTAAGTTAATTATACAAATTTGTGAATGAAACAATGTATTCCCAGTCAACATTTCCAATACAATTCTATCCTAAATTGTAACAGGTGTTTGTAGTAAAAAGCACTGTGCTGCAAGTTAAATATATTATTTTTAATTTCATTACTTTAATTTTATTCTTTCGGACAATTAAGTCAAGAAAAGTATCCTGTTCTTCTAAAAAATTAAAATTCATTTACATGGATGAGAATTGGCCGCCATTTCCATTGTCACAAAATGGCGTTTACGTACTTACAACGCTAAAATTCTCAATAACTAAGGAAATGAAAGCATACTACAAACGTATTAAATTCCACAAATGTCGAAATAATTTTCAATCAAATAATATTATGCATAGAAATTTCATACACACAAGAAATCAGTTAACATCGTAATTTGGCCAAACTTTGGACAAATTAAAGAAGTATCCATATCTGCTTTTAAAAGTCCGAGTTTCTAAATGATCGGTCAGTTATTTGCTCTAGTGGAAACTGATTTATAAAGGTTCTGCTTCAGTATTTCATGATATGGACAGTTTGTGTGTTAACCGATCGGTAATTTCAATCATTGGAGCATGCATTAAAGAAGTGAAAGTCCAGTATTTACTGATCATTCTAGCAGTATATAATTGGAATATTTGGTTTCCCAAAACGGCCTAGTAAAACCTATGTATCACAACCCACATTTGGATCGTCAGGTGTGTAAAAATACATAATAGTATTAAATTATTCAGCAAGACAGATGTTCTTTGTTTGTTTGGTTGCACTAAAGCTATTTAGCGATTTGCTACTGGATATTGAGTAATAAAAAAAAGTTAGAGAACCACTGACCTAGCCCCCCCCCCCCTCCTCCCCGGTTTTCGGGGCCTGTCGGTCTTTATGAGCCAGGATTAGACAAGAGTTACGTTTGTCGTTCTTATGCCTGTGTTCAAACACACACACACACACACAACTTTTAAAAGATAGCATTATCAACATATAATGTAAAGTGCATTCCTAACATTGAAAAATAAAATAGGGAAATAATATATTCAGCAAAAACAAATCACGTTGTACACAATCACAAGAAAATAATATTCATCGACAGAGGGGAAAAAAAGGAGGTTCGGAAAAGGAAATTTAATCCATCATGAACAAACTCAATGTTTGAACAAAATTCTTAATGAGCTTTTTTTGGAAGTTTACAGGAGAATAGGTACGTATGAATGCATAACACTGGTTGACTAAACCTTCTGGTGGCAAGAACAAGTTTTAATGTACCACTTGAAATAGTGTCAATAGCATTTTGGTACAAACTAGAGGTTACAGAAAGAAAAAAAAACAACTGCGAAAAAAGAATCACTTGAAAAATATCTGTTGAAATTCCTCTTACTTTTAAAAATTCGTTTAAAAGTCGATTTTAGTATCACTGTCAAAAAGTATCACAATCGATTTTTAGATAGTGATTATAAGAAGTTATTCAAACTGTGAAACGGATTTTCTCTGATATTTATAGTTATCTTTTCATCACACATACCCCATACTTGAAATTAAAGAGTGCAACCCTACCCTTAGGTCTTCGTACTTTCCCTCTGTCCGTGAAATTTGGAAATACTAACACTGTATCAAGGTCTTCACGCTTCCTACTGGTTATTTACACACACACATACACACACAAAAAAAAAGTTTGGTCGAACGTGTTGCTCGTTCCTTTCACGTGACTTCCGCCACATTCCAATATACATTCACACCTCGGTCGTCGATAGTTTATTTACCAACGATATAAGAAAAAAATAAGTCTGCACCAAACGTATGAAACATTTATAAGCCTTGTTTTTCTGTAAAAACCTTCAATTCACTTCTTCATAACTTCACGATCTAATTACAAAAGAAGAAAATATTCTTTACTGCGTTTGTACATCTATACATACAAACTCCCTCTATATTACTCCAACTCAAGAAATTGGGCATGGCATCTGTTCAATAGAGCATCCAACTTGTTCTGAAGAGGTAGAAAAAAAAAGTGCCCCAATAGGATCGAATCTCGTGTGTCTGCTTGCAAAGCATATTCAAGCGAACAAGTTATCCGATCCCGAATGCTGCCGTGACAAAATATTGTTTGGAAACCTGTTATGCTAAATGTCCTAAATTTTCACCACCATTTTTGGCAAAAGTTAGGCCACCTACTATATGGTTTAGAAAGACTCGAACGCAAGTGACCTGCCTTAGGTATTGCTCTTTTTTTTTCAAAAGTAAAAACGAGAACGTACAGAATTAGTTATTTTTTTTTCCAATTGCAAGAGAAGAGCCCTCTAACGTTCTAAAATAACTAAATGCATAAGATATTGTTCTAACACAGTTTAACATATTGTCAACATGTATTACAGTAAACTGGGATACACTGTATAACCCTTTCTTAATTCTGTTCATTTAAAGCGCTTATCACAGGGATCAAAACACAATTTTTTTTTAATAAGTATGCAAGCTTACCGCTGAGCCAATTAGAGGCATAAGCTTTTCTAATTGACTTTATTTCATATTAAAAGCTAACATTTCCAATTTTTATCTTTAAATATACAAAACAATAATTTGCCTATTGAAATAGTTTTCCTTTTTTAAATAAGTACTTTGCCTAATTATTAATTATTATTGTTTATTTTTAGGGTAAAAATTGCCAAGCTACATTAATTTTGAATTTTAGTGGAACAATGTTTATTGTTTTGTTTTTTTAGAAAAGGCTATGTGCGCATAACCTAACCCTAATTTTGAACTAACAGGCAAGAGGGAAGGATGCTAGTTAACATCACCCACCTATAACTTGTCTAACCGTATAATTGGGTTTTACTGCTATTTTGTTAGCGCGCAAATCGCTTCGAAGTGTGAAGAACTTTTTTGGGGCAACACATCGCGAAACACTAACCTTATTGTTTCACAGTCCAGGCAAACTGATCACGGCCACGCCCGGCAATTAGAAAAACATACCGAAAGCGTTCCCCATTACATGGCGACGAAAATCGTGGATTGTTATCTTCATGCATAAGTTTCAGTCTACCAGACGCATGCGCAGCTCCAATCTTCATGAGCACCCATCCATTGTCGACTGCGTTTATTCAATTCATTAGTTGTTTACTCTGTCGTTGAAGGCCTTTCCGACATTTAACTTTAATATTTAACCAATCATTTATGCTGAAATTGTCTTGTTAAATAAACGTTGTTTCTCAAATCTATTAAATAAATATTTAATTTATTTTTATTTTAGATTATGAACGAGTTTCAACCATGTTATTCTTTGAAAAAGTTTCTGGAATGTTTATTCCCCGTTTCCATGTTTTGAAATCACATTAAGGTAAACGAAAGATTTTGATGACGTCTTTCACGTATTAATGGAAAATCAAAGCACTGATGACTTTAACGAAGAAGTGAAAATATTAGTTTCCACTGCATCTTGCTCAGAAGTTTTTCTGGGCTAATTGGTAAAGAGAAAACAGGTTTTCTAACCCTAACATAGTTTTTCTGATTTATCACTACTTCTCCAAACATGCGGTTCTCAACCTTTTGAGTTCAGCAAACCCTAACTTAATGAGCAGAGACCTCGATAATTCCCTGCATATGTCGAGTGGAACTCGGTACAGAAGTGGCGAAAACTAGGAGATAAGATATACACGGCGACTACAAAGTACGAGGCCTAACGTTATTATCAAATGTCAATAAGACAAAGCCATACACGCAAAATAAACAAGTAACATAGGTATAACACTGAAAATGTCTAGAAAAAGAATAGTCACTCCGATGTTTGCACTGACCGTGCCAAATATTGACTTCGTGTTAGTAAATGGGTTGAAGCTCGTGGAGGATGTGCATGACGTCATCAAGACAAACACTGGGTTTTAGTAAAACTTTCCAGATATTAGTGAAAATTATGTACTAATGAGCAGAAAAACGATTAATGATTTCGTCATAAGAAAGCGTGATCCGGTATGTTCTATTTAATATTAAGTTCCGTTCACAGCAAGCTACCTACTTAGATCAAACGTCAAAATGAAAATCAACCAGTAATTAGTATATTTAATTAAATATAATCTTCTTACGTTCGTACTTAGAAAGATTAGAATGCATTGTTTGACATTTGGGTGATCTCGGCCGTAATCCCAATAACATGTATAAAGAAATTCAGTCAGCTTAAGAAGTTTAAGTTAGTCCCAGTCCATATACTAAGCTAACCATTCAAAACTATTTCTGTAATAAAAGTATAATAATACAAAAGTAAAAGTTGCAAATTGTTGGATATACAAGACTTCATTTTAATAGTTATTATCTAGTTCATTTAGTTATCTAATATTTAATGATTATTTAATTTTCATAACAAGAGTGTTAAAAGTTAATTATTTTAAAAGCTATAGTTAAGACAAGTTTCGATACATAACTCTGTACGAGTCGAGTCGTACGTTGTCACGTATGTAGTTTAATTGTTGTACTAGGCTTTTGTAATATTGTTCACGTCATCTTACTCGAAGCTTCCAAGTTTTTCTCGTTATGTTTAGTATTGTTGTTACTAGAGGGCTAGATTTTTCTGTCGCGTGTTATAAATAAGTGCAGATACAGAGAGACAGTTAAAGAATTTAAGAGAGAAATAATTAGATCGAGACTGAGTGATTGTTAGTTTATCCATGACTGGCGATTTGTAAAGAGAATTTCACGGCTGTATTGTAATAACAGAGATAGGAAGACTAATTTGTCTTCCTATCTAAAGTAACTGAACCAGCCTATGTAAACTTTTGACGATAAAAAAAAAAGAATTATTTAAAGCTTTGGATGCAACCAAGGTAATCAGAAAGTTCAGATAGTAAAATTGAAAGAACGACAAAGTTAGTGAAAGATAAATCTGGACTGTGTTTGCAACTTTCACCATAACGATTGTATAGTGGCGACTTTTAAGGTGTTATAATCGCAGATTGTATTGTAATAACAGAGTAGAGAAGAAAATGTGTCTTGCCAGTTGGGTTCTAAAGTAATTGAACCAGTCTGTGTGGACTTTTGACGTACAATAATTATTTAAAGCTGTGGGTACAACTGTGGCAGCATACGGAGTAACGTAAGTGAAGTTATTACTAATTATATTGTGATAACAGAGTAGAGAAAAATATTGTCTTGTCAAAGGGTGTTTAAAGTTAACTGAACCCGCCTGGGTAGACTTTGACGAAAAAAAAAATTATTTAAAGCTCTGGATGCAACTGTGATAACCTATATTGTAGCGAATTTTTATACAAAAGTTCACTTGTTTTGAACATATATTATTTTAAAACAAGTGGGTTGTGTGCTGTCCATTTATTGTTGAAATTTATCGCCAACAAGTCACAGACACCTACTATAAAGAATACCGGCCCATCCACATACAAAACCTGACACAAACAGAGATATATTAATCATTCTAACCAATAATGTTAAAGAAAATAATTCATTTTACCAGATAGAATTAAAAATACTTGAAACTTCAAAAATTCATTTGTGTTCATGTTAGAAATTTGAATTTGTACGTTTGCTTAACATATGAATCATCAGTTTAAATTTGTATGGAAATTCAACCAAATTATTTATACAGGACAACTTGACATGTAAAGATTAAATTCAACTTCAGCAACAACTGAAGGCTGCAAGGGTCGCCGCTAGGTGCTAAAATGATCCGGGGCTCGGGCCCATAGGAGAGCGAACTTTCGGCGTTTCAGTATGATATCAATCATGGTTTCCTATTACGATTTTAAGACATCATCTTGGGATTCGGGACTGTCAAGTAGAATCGGGGCACGGGCCCCCTGTACCAGCGCTTAGCGATGTCCCTGAAAAGCTGTATACTGGACAGCTTGACTTGTAAAACTTAAACTCTCACTCAACCAGTAAAGACTGTATCGAGCAGATTACCATGTAAATTTTAACTCAACATCCTAATATTTTCGTCCTCTTTTTAAAGTCTGAAAGTTGGTTTTCCCCATCAAACACATTTCTAAAAATAAACGTCCTGTCTTAATTAGTGTAAATATTTTAAATTATCATATTCAAGATGCAACAGTATCGTCGCTACACCAAATATTTACGTTAAACGAGAGGGGTAAAACTGTCCTAACACACACAC
>NW_013669664.1:66569-67719 GCF_000517525.1 Limulus polyphemus
TTTTTTTTTTTTTTTTTTTTATTATATATAACAGAGTTCAAATATACATTTTTACTGAGAGCAACATTAGCAAGCGAAGTGATTATTACAAGTTTTTAATAATATTATTTAATATCTGTAACCCGAAACTCAGAAAAGTTTGGCTGTAAATAATGGTAATCCTTTTTTATCGAATCATTCCAGTTTGTTTAAAACAAACCGAGCCAATTATCTTTTTTTTTTTAGCTTTTGTTAATTTTAGTCTTCCAGTATAGTATGTCCGGATATTTAAAATTATGCTCTGTTACCATATACAATCCATCTCAAAATAAAAAAATCTTATAAGTAACCCTAAAATACTGAATGGAGATAAATCTCATTCGAAACTATTTCATATTATTATAAAAAATATTTCACCCAACATTTTACGTCCTGGTGAACACATGGAAAAATAGGACCGGATGTTTTAGGAAAATCTTCGTTGATGAACCGGTTTGTACGAGAGACCTTTTGTGAAGTGTGCTACAACTGTATCACAGGTTTATGACGTCATAATGAACGCTAGAGTTTTTACCGTTTTAATTAGTATCTATAATGATGTCAGCCTTATTAGTGTAATAGTTGTAATGATGGACTATTTTGTTAACAATTTATACCACAAAAAAAACTAAAAACAAAACAGGATAATGAAGGCATTAAGTATGAAATTTAGAATCCTGTGTCTATGACGTCAGCATGAAGTTTGGCAAGTGCTTATGTCACTTTAAGACAAAGTTAAAAGCACGAAGCACATAATTAGCACTCGGACATGTCCAATAGCTTTTCTATTACTCTCAGGAAAGCTATGATGTTGTTTTATTTAATTATTTACATTTTTTTTTTTTACTGTGATAAGTTTCATTTTTGAATGTCTGCACTTTATACAAAAAAATGTAGGTCGAACCATGCCGGTTATGTAGACAATGCCAAACGTTTTGTATGCAAAATACAACAAAATGACTTTTTTTCAGAAAAAGTATTTCTACTGATGAAATACCAACAAATTGGGGTTAATTTGGCAAAATTACAAGAAGTAAAGGTTATAAAATCTAATTTTTTTTAAACAACAGTGTGTGTGTGTGTGTGTGTGTGTGTGTGTGTGTGTGTGTGTGTGTGTGTGTGTGTGTGTGTG
>NW_013669664.1:67729-73945 GCF_000517525.1 Limulus polyphemus
TTACTTAGTATAGTAATAACTAACAAATAGGGTTAAGTTAGTACGTAATAACTAAAGTAAAGTAAGTAAATATAATTTTAACTTTAACTTAAGTAGTGTGTGTGTGTGTGTGTGTGTGTGTGTGTGTGTGTGTGTGTGTGTGTGTGTGTGTGTGTGTTTATTTATTTAATTAATACAAAAATATTCATATCCAATTAGGATGATAAATTTAAAATTCAAACATTAAAAATAACACATGCCTTAAGCCTAACTAATGTCCATTTATAAGCACTTTTTCTTGTTCTCACTGGTGTTACGCAGATTTCAGTTAATCTCTTATTGTTAAATGTTCCACTTGCAAAGTTGTCTTGTATATAATCGTAACTAAATAAGCTTACAGTACTAACACAGCAAGTTACAAAAAAAGTAATGATAATTATCAAACGATTACAACTTAGCATACGAGATTATACATCAGAAGCCCTTAAGTTTTTCACTATTCCCGGTGCTATATTATCTTCGGACCCGAAGTATATCGGCTGTTTCGAAGTCGCCTAAAACAATTATAAATAGTTGAAAAATAACAGAAAAAAAAATTCTACAAAAATACATTAACCTACCACAGAAATAACGTTAAATTAGGTGCCCCCCCCCCCCCGTGGATCAGTAGTAAGTTTACGGACTTACAATGTTAAAGTCCGGGTTTCGATTCCCCACATCGGACAGAGTACATATAGCCTATTGCGTAGCTTTGCGCTATAACAGAGCAATAAAACAATGTTTAGGTGCATTTTTAAATAAAAACCTGTTTAATATATATTCATGAGTAATATTAATTGTCAATACGCCAGATATTTATTATTAATAAATCACAGACTAAAATCGTTCCTACCTGTTTTGGAACCCGAATATTTAACTTAATAAGCGTTAGTGTTATGTTTTTGGATTTAGTCCTTTCGTATTAGTTGCGAGAAGGGTTTATTAAAACAAATATGGGAAAGTATAAACGGATAAAAAAACAAACTGCGTGTAAATAAGGATAGAAAGCAAACATGTACAAGAGTATTCACATACGAAAGACACTGGCGTTTTTTTTTCTCCTCTCTCTCATCTGACCTTGTCTGCAGCAGGATACTGCCCTTCTCCACCTTAAGCTGTTCAAGGTCAGTTTACCCGCTAGAAGGTGCGGAGTCAAGATCATCATTTCATTGAAGCACATTCCAGAAGATGTGGTTGAGTCTTTGACTGGTGGCGCCGCTAATACAAGCATGGAGGGAAGTGGATAGGATAATATCATTGAGGCACATTCCAGAAGATGTGGTTGAGCCTTTGACTGGTGGCGCCGCTAATACAAGCATGGAGGGAAGTGGACAGGATAATATCATTGAGGCACATTCCAGAAGATGTGGTCGAGTCTTTGAATGGTGGCGCCGCTAATACAAGCATGGAGGGAAGTGGACAGGATAATATCATTGAAGCACATTCCAGAAGATGTGGTTGAGCCTTTGACTGGTGGCGCCGCTAATACAAGCATGGAGGGAAGTAGATAGGATAATGAGTCTCTAAAAACATAATTAGAGCAGACGAATTATGAGGACTAATGATGATCCTCAGCAGACTCTGACAAATAGTTTATCATATTTTCTAAGTTTTCATAATGTAGCTTATTGGTGAAAATCTGTTCCCCCACTCCGGCTTTAAGCATTTTCTTCATATTTTCCTTTAAATTAAATGTTAAAGAAAGTTACTAAACAATTTATGAAAGATAAAAGAAACATTAATAAAACTCCCAGCATTTTTTAATGATTCATGGGAAATGCTTTGGTTATATCTACTCCGTCTACGAATTGTTGTTGAGATAAGTAAATGTTATTTAGTTTTAAGACGATCGACGCACTTCTTGGATTTGCGGATACAATTATGTTATAACAGTTTCTATTGTTAAGCGGGTAAACAAACAGTCACTCACTCGCCAATTTCTCTCATACGTACGATACTTCTTTACGTGTTAGTTCGTTAAAACACAAATTCAATATTCATAATACTTGAGAACCAGAAAAACAATTAACGAACTTGGTGAATCACCATTCAAGAACTACCTAACAATCACTAAGAGACTCGATAATCAATCGATAATATTTCTAGTATCACGTAACAAGCGTTTCAAATCGTTTCCCAAACTTAAAAAAATTATAATCATTAAGACATACGCTCATCAAGTAACGTTACAAAGTCCCTCTAGTCAAGAACAATACAAACGTCTAGATTATAAGAGAATCGTAGCCTACAACCCCCCCCCCCCAGTCACTGGATTATGAAGTTCCTTGCACAACCATATTACACAGAGAAAAATATATATATATATATGGGACAGCGGTTAATAAGTACATGGACTTGCAAAGCTAAAATCTGAGGTTCGATTCCCCGCGGTGAACACAACAGATAACCCTGTGTAGCTTTGCTCTAAAAACAATTAACAATATGAATATTCATAAATATATACATTATAATCATTAAAATATGTGAAAGTAAGTGTACTCACCATTTTGATTAAAAAACAAAATCTTTCTTTACTCATTTACTATCCTGCCAACAAAAATTTTAGATCGTTTCCTGCAGTATGAGGATTGGATCACTTGCCATATTGTCACTGAGGGAGTTCGTTTTAGGTAGATGGTCGAGGGAATCCACTGATGATTCTATCCCTTATGATACTCTGGAAGTGATACTGACATGAGATTGGCTTTTCAGAAAGTTGACTTACTAATGGCGAAGTCTTCTATGAAGCTAAGCAGCTGACTGTTCTCGTACCAACATATCTCCAAAGACGATCATCATGATAGATGACTTTTGATTCACACCATTGTTTTTCTTGATTCTTTCCTCCGATACATTTTAGGTTGCTTGTCTTGCACACGTAGAAAGCGAAGTTATCAAGGTTGTGAATCGCTGTGATTTATAGCGTGTATTATAGAAGTTGTTAAATTTAAAATGACGAGAAACGTACTGACTGTGGACTTACTGTGTACTAAAGTTTGTATCGAGAAAGAATAAACTGGTTTAATCAAGAAAGGACTTGTATCGCTGAAGTTCCTCGGAAAGAAATTAACAAACATGTAGATACGTAACAATATTCTTCTTGGCGCATCGCGTTGTTTATATTTATAGGTGTGGGAAGATTTTCTAGAAAATTCAGATTACGCAACAATGCAAATTAAAGCGTTTACGTACACACATATACTTTTGATTCTTACTCCCGAAAATGTTCCACAACTTTGGAAAATAGGTGGGAGTTTCGCAATACATAACTAACATTAAGCTAGGCATGTTTTTAATTATAAACTCAATCCAAACAAACGTTGACATTAAAATAAATGTATAACAATAAATTCTTTACAAACAAAACTTAAGTAACAGACAAACCACTAATGAACTCAAACAACTATTGTAACAGACTCGCTAATTAGTCAACAATCTTTTCTAGTCTAACACGTGTCCTATATCGTTCAAATTGTTTTCTGTAAAAGTACATTAAGAGTGGCCTTTGAAACACATAAAAAATCAATAAAAGAGAAGAAACAGAAGAGTAAGTATTGTATTATACATCCTAAAACCCAATAAAAGTTGTTAATTACTATTTATCACTAGGGGCAACGCATCTTTCGCGTACGTTGGTATTATGAGTACAATTAGAAAATAACGTACGAGTATTACATGTAAAACTTGAAGCAAATATAGTTACCTACCAACATTTAAATACGACTAGTTTTTATTGTCGATGCTTGATTATTGCGAGAAAGATTTTTATTTTAATTACACGTATGAAACTAAGTGCCTATAATAGCATGTATTCGCTTTTGAACTGTTTGGGCTATGAAATACAACCTGGGTTCAGTTATTAAGATGCAAAGTGGATAGTCACTTTAGTAGCTGAAGAATGTATGTTGTGCGCACGAAACAAACAGAAGATGAGTACGCATGTGCATGTTGATTTCCTCCAAGCACTAAAGAAACATTATCTTGCTTTATCAGGCTTGTACCATTATAATAACTACCAAATTATTGGTATGAAATTCAACGGAAGTATAAACGTGCATAGAAATTCTCTGTTAATAATACAGCGGTATAAATAAGCTTGTTAATTAAGCTTGTGTTTTTTTGTTGTTGTTTGTTTGTTTGTTTTTGCAAGTTTCGTGCAACCCACAAGGCACTGTTGTGGAGTGATTTAAATCCTTTTAAGGAGTTTAAAACAATTTAAACATTATTGGTTCAAAATGTAGGAAATGCGGAGGACTTCCTTTTGTCCAGTAAGTTACCTTTTTATGCTAAATGATAATTAATAATAATAATCGAACTATATACTTATAAGAACCCATGAGTGAAAGTAAAAGAGAATGTTATATGTCAACTACACTACATCTGCCATATTCAGTGCCGACGAGGCCTTTCGTTTAATGCCAAGATCAAAAGGAACTTACAGACTAATTAAGCTACTTCTACGTGACAAACGTACTAGAAGTACATGAAATGTCATAAATAAACATGAGGAAAAAAGATAAAACCGTTAATGAATCGAATAATTGGTTATCAGTTTGGTATCCTCGCTGTAGTAACGTGTTTTTCTGTAACGTTAAATTACACACACAAAAAAAAGATAGACTCAGCATAACGTAACGAAAAGGTCACTGCATTCTGTGATTTCCCCTTAATCAACGTAACCGTTTATAGAAGTATCTAATGGAGTATACGCATTATCCAAACTATGCTGATTTATTGTAAACCATCACCTTTCTCTAAACAGTTTCTGGCGCCGGTCTATACACACACACCAACTTCTTCGAACAAGACACCAGAACAGTGTATTCTACTGTGTGTCAGAAAAATAAATACCTAAAGCAGTAAACATAAGTTTAAACCAAAAAAAATAAAATAAAAATAACTTAATTTTGTGCTGCACTCTAGTGTTTAAAAATTCTACATAAAAGATACCAGTTTAATACAAGTTGTTTGCAGCTCATTTTAACCTTTACTTTCACAGTCTGAATCTCGCATCACGATCAGATCACTTCGAGCGTGTTAGTTAGGCTTACCTCAAAGAATTTATCAACCACATTATATCAGCAATAAAGTTTAAATAATCAAATATCCACAAGTAAGTTCTTAAACTTTCAAACTGAAACTGGCCTGTTTGTAATGTTATTATACGAGACCGAGATGTGATTTTAAAAAAGTTGTTTCTAAATACTGAAGGAAAAACAAATCGGTAAAAGCGCAGATGGAAGCACCAAATTTAGTGCACATTATTTGAGCAAACTGATGACGAATGATAAAAAAAACAAACTTGTATTAACAAGCGATTCTACAGAAATGTAGCATATTACGAAGAACCCTATGGGAAATACCAAATTTCTCCTACAAGAACAAACTCAGAATAATACATTATTATGGTTTGACCTAGACAAGCCGAAAAGGGAGGGAGGGGCGTGGGAGGGCAAACGTACGTGCTTATAGGCACATTCCAGCTATAATTTCAAAAGTAATGCGTGTCTGGATGAGGAGGGAAGTAGAGTAGTACAGGGTAAAATAAACAATCTATAGACTCCGAATTGTAAATGTAAGAATCAAAGTGCTTGTCGATGTGAGACGAGTGTGTGGACCTTGCTGTACAACAGAAATATTAGTGACAAGTTCTTGGAATTTGATACCAACAGGCCGACATTAAAGGCGGTATGTTACTTGCAAATCGAACACTTACACACACGTGTTGGAGAAGCGAATGCTGTTAATTTTCTTCAACATTTAATTATCCGACTGATCTTAGGAATAAAATTTAAAAAAAAATAACGGGCTGGTAGTAAGTAAATAAATAAATACAGATTAACTTACCAATTTGTACACGTAATGCGAGGGTTCGTACCCGGTACGATGTCCGACAGCGGCGCCGTGCCCACAGGCTACGGGTGGACACCCCCACCCAAAGCTTTCCACACACCGTTTTAATAATTCCAAACTATGCATAAAAATCTTATTAAATATGTCCAAAACGTACGTCTGTAATTGAAATCGGCAAGTTAATAAAAGTAACAACAGAAATGTAATAATGTCAACAGTAAAAGGCAACTCACTTATTACAGTTTGTATGATTATTATTAACCCACCACCGATAATAAAGTACTTTGGTTTTTTTTACTATGCCCCCCCCAAAAAAAACACAGCTGCATGATGTTCAATGATACC
>NW_013669664.1:74248-77445 GCF_000517525.1 Limulus polyphemus
TTTTTTAGGATTTTATTAACCCCCCCCCCAAAAAAAAGGTCCTTGGTTTTTTTTTCCTTGCCCCCCCCCCAAAAAAAAAACAGCTGCATGATGTTCAATGATACCCCCATGTAACGTAGTGGTAGAAATTTCAAATGCTTCATTTTGAATATTTAAGTTAAAACACTACACGTGGTTTTAATCACTTGTATAAACCAAGACAGGAAACTTTATAGGAATGAATACCAGAAACACTTCAACAGCTCCTCAAAGAACATATACGTGAGCTGACAAGTTGTTTCACCGAAAAAGAAATACACCATATGCTCCTTACTTCATTAGTTTAACTTGTATATTTTTTCGTTTCAAACCTTTTGCCTAACTCACGTCTGGATTACGAACCAAACGTTCAGCACGCGTTAAACTCAGACGAATTCACGTATCAATGACTTGAAATACAAGAATAAAGAAAAAAAAATCTTCGCAAGCCTTGACCGTGAAACAAGGTATTTTTTTTTTATTTAGTCTAATTTAAATACCTGTAATTTCAACTAGGGGAGAAATCAGACCCGTAGACATTGGCGTCCGCAGAATTTATTACAGGTGGGGGGGGGGGCGAACCCCACAACTTGCGAACGCGGGGAGTGTCGTTCTTTGCGAGGGGGGGGGGTTCCTCCAGAAAATTTTCTAGAATCAGATACCCGTAAACGTTATTCTGTGGTATTGTGAATCTGAAAAAGCATGTGGAAATAAACCAGATGATGATGGAAAGGATGGTGATGTTCATCCGCGAATTTGGAAGTGAGGAAAGAAGATCGCAGTTTTTTTTGTTTTTTTTAAATTAGATAAGTGAAGTGGTAGCCATCGCAGAGAGCTTATTTATACCTAACTTCGTCGTTTATATTTAGATAGTATTTTATAATACATTACATATCTATCAATAAATTATTCAAGTTCATTTTGTTCTGAAATTCCGTAAGGAGGCAATGCCCTCTCCCGACCCATCCTACGGTCGCCCATGCCCATGGATACTACATCATTTTGTTTCTCTAATTTCAAAGCTAGCATGTAACAGTGTTTGAAAACTCGAACAGGTTAAGCACTGAAGAGGACTAAGCCTACATATACATCCACCCGTGACGTTCGGGGTAACAAAGATATAAACCGGTTCAGCGGGAACCTCCCCCCCCCCCCTGTACCTAGTTATTCAATGACATCTTATGTGTGTCGTTCTTACACAATGTAATATACGGAATTTGTAAAATACTTTAATTATACGGTAATTTAAGAAACATCCAGATCGTTTTTATGCAGGTTCGAAGCTGACATTAACGAGCCTTCATCTACAATTTCAGTCTCGTGATACGTTTTAAGTACGCAATTTAATTCTGAAATGAAAAAAAACTGGTGATCTTTAAGTGGAGATTTCACATATTTTATGCACCTTCTGTTAATTTACATTAGCAAAATAATGTACTGGGTACATTTTTCCCATAGCAGAGGACTAATTGGGGTTGATACGGCGAGTCACTGAAACATGCTCCCCCTAGAATGATATTACAGAAAGTTTTAAAATGCTACATGGATGTCAATTTCATACGATAACTAAATAATAGCGCCGCGGTTTCAATAGCGGCCATTTAGAATCTATGATTTGACACAAACATTTGGAATGTACGAATAATTACCTACTTAGACTGCGAAAAATTCATACTCTGAGGGTCGGATTTCACAGAAAAGACTTAAGAGTATCGCTCAAGCGTGGTAAATTAGGCAGGTTTGTTTTTGTAAAACATCTCGACTCTGATGTGAAGCCCATTCTGTACAACTCTCAGCCTTCAAGAGGCTTCTAATTAGGCCTAGTGACGGATTTACTTCCTGACGCGAAGCGTGCACACTCACAGATCAATAGATACTATAGTAAGACACTAATTAGAATAAATGGAAAGGATGTTCCGATTATCCAAATTCGTGCATTTTATTTTTATAATACAGAGTTGGCTGTCGTTTTACTTTTCGGTAAAACAAAAGTATTACTGAAATAAGAAACAGTATAGAAAATATGATGGAACTCTCTCGGGATCTCGGTTTTGTGAATATACACACACAACACACCTGCATCTCACTCTCTCTCTCTCTCTCACACACACACACACACACACACACAATTCTATGTTAATGAAAATAATGATGTTTTAAGTAGTTAGTGGGAATGATGTCAAATTTACGAGTCAACGAGCACCCTCCTGCGGTAGATTTACGATAATATTTTGAACGTGTTACAGATAATGAACTGTCACCACTCGAGTGATGTTATAAATGGCCGTCCGTATACTTTTTACAGTTAAGAGATGCTTTGGGATTTCCAAAGTCATAGTTTTGTTTCATATATTAGCTATCAAAGTGATCGTTTCGATCTATCAGCAAGTGTATTATTACATCATGGTAAAAAAGCTCTTAAAATAACGGATCAAAAAAGTCTAATGAAATAACATTTAAATCATTTAACCCATAATGCAAGCAAAAAGATTTGAAAGAAGTCAACTTAGCCAAGTGTAATTTACTTAATAGAATAAATGAAATTGATAAAGTAACTATCACAAGTCAGCAATATATAAGTAATTCAAAACGTCACCGCGACTTCACACCCTATCCATTTTACTTCTGGCATATATCGTTACATATAATTAACACCATATTAACAAACGATAGTACAACTGACACCTGCGTTTCGTCAAAAGGGTTCGTACGAACGAGATAACTAGGCGGTTTTGACGGGAAGACAAAGTACAGAGTTTGTAACCCTATAACCACAGCCGTCTCGGTCATGTACAAACGTAAGACGAAAGCTTCTTGTAACAAAGTACAATATCGAAGTGACAACACGAGTAATGAGACTGTTTACACGTGGTCTTTCAATCTTCCAAAACAAACTATTGTATTTGATAAACAACAGTTGATAACATTCAAGGGAGATAAAGGTAGGGATACAGATGCTAGACAGACGTATAGATAATTACTATAAATATGATCATTAGCATAAAAGTTTCATAAGTTCTTGCTATTCATAGTTCAAGGAGTATTAACCTTGCACACTTTAAATTAACACCAACTCTTGAGAACACAAAACTTTTTGAATGGCTCAAACGTAGTAGAGCCGGGCGGGGTCTGCTCAGCCCCAGTGACTCGGGGTCGAATTGCGGTTTCCATGGGTTTGG